>NC_084955.1:18316916-18616916 GCF_949316205.1 Platichthys flesus | reverse complement strand
TTTTTTATTCAGAGAGCTTCCTCCAACACTGATGAACTTCTGTCGTATTGATCTTAACAGAAATTATACTGAGAAAACGATTGTTGTATTTCGCTGCACTCCACAGCAGTGTGGGCAGGTTTGCTTTTACATTTGAAACACTGCATTCATATACAAGTTAAATAGGTCGGACTTCCACTTCCTGCCATGTTCTCTGTTTGTTTCCCCTGTTTTCCATGCATGTACTAACTTTTGTGAAGCAGACGTACTTTTTGCAAAGACTTAAAAGCAGATGTTTGGACGAGAGGCGAACAAAAGCTACGTTCGTGGTAAACTACTCTGAGCCAAACAAACAGCTGTCTGCGCTGTAGCATGGAGCTAACGTGTTTCTCCCGTGTTTTCTCCTGTCCTGTTTGTGCAGAGCTCAGCACTCCTACCTCGAGTCGCCGTCAGTTCGATGCTGTGACCGAACTCCCCGAGCGGATCTGAGGCAGCTGTGTGCTCGTCCTCTGTGGAACTGGAGCGACCGGAAGCAAACTGGGAGGGAGACAGCGGGACTCGAGCTCGTTCCTCAGCAGCAGCCGGTGGAGCAAATTACCCCTTTGACACGTTACGTAATCAGTCACGTTCCTGTGAGGAAAAAAAAACATAACAACAACAACACGCCTCAGGACAAAAAAAACATCACTTCATAAGATTTCGAGATAAAAACACAAACTTACAATAACAAGTAGTACCACGATAAGTTTGGAATATGAGGTCAAAATACGTATAAATAACTAATGTTCAGAATTAGCAGAATTCTGTCATTACGGATATTAACGGAACCTTTCCTTCTGGATACTAATAATGGTGTTTGCTTGCTCGTGACGAGGCTTGGTAAACAAACACGGCCTGAGTTGCGTCCACGCTGACGCCAAAGCAAAGTGTGATAAAACTCGAACCACACAACTTGGTAGAAGGAAGCTTCATGGATCATCTGTTGAGCCGAATAGTGAATGAATCTGGAATCTTCTCTCAAAAAATATCCCCCCCCCCCCCCCCCCATGGGGCTATTCTCTAACGATAGGTTTCATCCAGTATCTAAAAGCCAAAAATATAAATGTAACTTTTAAGTAAGGCTGTCAAATATATGTTGAAAATATTTTCTCTGAAGTGTTTACCAAAGGCATCATAAAATGTTCATAATGAAAGCCATCTGCTGAAGTAGCCTAGTGGGTAAAGCGTTCTGTCTCTAAAAAGACTGGCCCGGGTTCGAATCCCACTCAGTCCCATTTTCAAGCTGGCAATATGTTCAACTCTTAATATTGGCAGGACTTCTCCTAATAATTGCAAAATATCTTACACTATTAATTTAAATTAATTAAATATAAAACAGGGAAATTTAATTTAAAAAAAAAAAAAAAAAAAAAAAAACTGCGCGCGCAATGGGCTTCTGCGCAGAATGTGCGCAATGGGCTTCTGCGCAGGTTGTGCGCAGTAGGCTTCTGCGCAGGATCTGCGCAATGGGTTTCTGCGCAGAATGTGCGCAGTAGGCTTCTGCGCAGAATGTGCGCAGTAGGCTTCTGCGCAGAATGTGCGCAGTGGCCTTATGCGCAGAATGTGCGCAGTAGGCTTCTGCGCAGGATCTGCGCAATGGGTTTCTGCGCAGAATGTGCGCAGTAGGCTTCTGCGCAGAATGTGCGCAGTGGCCTTCTGCGCAGAATGTGCGCAGTAGGCTTCTGCGCAGAATGTGCGCAGTAGGCTTCTGCGCAGGATCTGCGCAATGGGTTTCTGCGCAGAATGTGCGCAGTGGCCTTCTGCGCAGAATGTGCGCAGTAGGCTTCTGCGCAGGATGTGCGCGCGCAGGTCCCCCCCCCCATTTCATTTAATTTGAAAAAATATATATTTAATATAATAAAAAAAATTTATATTTCATTTTATATTTAAATTTTTTATATAACATTTCATCATCATTATTTCTCCGCGCTGGTTCAGGGGTAAATGATGCTGGTCTTCACAGGTGACTGACTTACGCAAAGCCTGTGTCCGCCACCCCCCCACAGGAGATAATGTGTGTGTGGCCGCGGCGCTTCCTGGTTCTTCCCGGCACTACGCTGTCGGTGCGAACAGCCCAAGTATTTAACATGGGCGAGGAAAGAAGGCGGACCGCTTCCTTTCCAAGGTTAGAGGATGACGTTAATGTATTGTTTTACATTGCATGTGTCACGTCATGATAAATCAGTCTCCTGTGTCGCCTGTACCAGGAGCCGCCCCTGTCACTGGTTATCTTGGCTCGCTGTCTGGCTGGTAACCAGCCGTCCGGACCGCTCCGTGAAGAAGGAGGAGGAGATGTTTCTTTACTTGGAATGCGGCCACTTCATTTCTCGGATATACAGCAGAAGCAACACTCGCCTCCCCTGTAGGTGCTCTGTCACTTCTCCTTACAAACACACTTTTAGCGTATTTTCCCACAATGCCTAGGTGCACTACGTCACACACTACAAACTTTCCTTAAAGGGGCAGGCCATACCTGCAACACAACAGCTCTTGGTCTCATATACAGGTGGCAAGAGAAAGCAGAGACGCAGACTCAGCAACTACATCCGAGATCTGATGCACCTTATTATTATCTATTATTATTATTTACACACTGTCTGATAAAGATTCAGTAAAGGCAAGGGGTAGTGATGGATAAGGTTTTCTTTAACAAGTTAAGTCTTTCATTCTAACTTTCCACCTTAAAACTATGAAATTAACTTTTCATGTTTACTTGTATGAACTGAACTTTGAACTAGTTCACGAGAGGTGTAAACTTGCACAACACTGCGCTTCTCACGGATCATCTTCTGTGTTTGTTGACGTTGAGCTGGAAACTCCCACAGCTGCCAAACACCAGCACGAGGAGGGAAACGGGCCAATCTGCCGGGGGACAAGAGGGGGACCGGGGGGGGGGGGGTGACGAGAGGGGGTTGGTGAGCGCTGCAGTGCTGTGCACTACAGGCTGAGGAGAGGAGCCAGGAGTATTTGAACTGTCCCAGGTCAGGACAATTCTGCTCTGTTGTCCCAGTATTCACTTCACACTGACGACTTTACTCACAACTGAAATATGGAAAAGAAAATGTCAAATAAAATAATAGGACGCACAACTTGTTGCTGAATTATTACTTACTTAAGAACTGTTAGACAAGAGCTTGTGAGGAATAACCATGGATAAAGTGAATGGGAATACGTGGTGTGATGTTCAATTTACTTTGAATTGTTTCCTGTTGTTAGCCTACATCTTTTTTAAAAGGCAAAGTCCCTTGTTACTGTTTATTTGAAAGTGCTTTACAAATAAAGCTATCTATCATTATCATTATTACAATAAACAATAAAAGCAACAACAATAATAATATTGATATCAAAAGAAATTTGAGTTGCATGTACTTCCGGTTCTGAACCTTAATATTCTTTAAAAGAGAAACAGTAACAGTTCAAATTCAAAGTTAAAAGTGACAGTTTTATAAATTCCTCATATGTTGTCTTATGTAATGAATACCTTGCAAAGTAACCAAAATAGTTAAATGGATGTACTGCAGTAAAAATTATGTATAAATGTAAATGGTAATACTCCATAACTGTTTTTAAACCTCAAAGATGCTTTGGCAGCAGACAGAGCAGCCCAGCAGAGGTCGGTAGTTCTCTGAGCAGTCGGTAGGTGGCGGTGTTTTGCATCCAGACAGCAGGAAGTAAAACAACATCCACATCACATCCGTGAAGCAGGAGAGAAACAGGAGCTTTACACGATCCCGTCAAACTTCTACTGTGAGTACTTAGTATTTAAATAAACAGGTTTACCCTCGAGGACACATTTCATCTGCTCTCGGTTCGTCTCAGTCACAGGTTTAAAACCATTTAAACCTGCCGCAGCCTGAAGGAGACACAGCGTTAGCAGTGAAGCTAACAACAATGTTTTTGAACAAGCAGCAAAGTTGCTATTGTAACAACTCAGCTACTCGGTTTTCTGATCTATAACAGGACGTAGTGAGTTAATTCTGAAACGTTGTCAGAGTTGATCAACACGTGAATTTCAAATGGTCGTTTGTTGACATCAGTTTCCTAAATATCCGGCTTGTTCAGTGATGTGGCAGCGACCCAGCCCTGGATTTTCCACGACTCAAATAGTGTACTGCAGCTAAAAGCTAAGCTAACTGTGTCTCCTAGTGTTGTGTGAGTAGCACTGATGTAAACTGTGAAGAACCAGGTGGTTAATACTTTTATCGAGTTAGCTGTTTCTCCCTAACCCTTTATACAGCAGCTCATTTGAACAAACATACACAATGCAGTGTTCGTACTGTCTTCAAGTAACTGATAGATGAGTTAGTCTATCGTGAAATATCCCAACTATTAAACATCACAGGATACAAGCAGCTAAAGGGAGGTTTGTATTTCGCTTTTCAAAATCTTACCACACGATGAAAATAAATACATTTTAAATGGAAATATAATTTACAAAGCTATCATCCCTTCACTGTTTTAAAGCTTTACCTTATCTGGTATTTAGTAGACACTGTGATTGATGGATTTATCTCAATCAATATGTGTGTGGGGGGGGGGGAGTGATACCTGAGTTTTGATACTATAACAGAATTATGCTTCATAATTTCTTACTTAGCTTTGTGTGAACATTTGTACAAAATTTGTTTATTC
The DNA here is from genome assembly GCF_949316205.1 of Platichthys flesus. Classification (NCBI taxonomy): domain Eukaryota; kingdom Metazoa; phylum Chordata; class Actinopteri; order Pleuronectiformes; family Pleuronectidae; genus Platichthys; species Platichthys flesus. The sequence continues at coordinate 18,612,266 of NC_084955.1, read as the reverse complement.
CCAAAACCATCCCGGGCTATAATAATTTGGCACTAGCAGCATACAGTCCTAGTCCTGTGGAGAAATGCTAACCCCCCAATGTGCTCATAAATAATTGTCTACATTTGTGTGATGTATTATTCACTTATTATTGCTTTGTGGCGGTAAGTCTTCAGATGCCATCGGGAGCGCCAAAGGGGGAGAACTGTCAGGTCGATATGGACAGCAAAGCCGGCGATCTGTTCGGTGGCGTAGAAATGTTTGGTTCTGAAGACGCTCATCCAACTGGCAAAGGTGGAGCCGGAATAATGTCAAAGTAGGGGCTCATATTTTTTATTTCCACAGTTATTTTGTCATGTAGTAGTAATAATAATGCTGTTATCAAGAGGGTTTTGATTCTATGCTGCTCACATGTTCCCCCTTATTGCTGATGGAAAAACAATGAAGGAGCTGCCACTGGAATTTATTTATCTACAACGCAGACATTTTGTAATAGTCCATCTTCGACAGATACCTAGTTACTGCATGCAAAGGAATTTACTGATACTTCTAGTTTCTAGTTAATAACACAATTGATTATAAGCAACATGATCCTGTATGTTTCTGAAATTCCAAATGCTTCCCTATGACCTCACTCATTTGTGGCTCACTTCACAGGCTCTGGCTCCCTAAAGGCCTCTCAGTCACTTCGGCTAAAGAGTGGATCGACAAGCGTCGGGTGTCCATTCGACCCTGGTCCGGCTTCGTGGACCAACGCAAGTTTTCGAAACCCCGCAACTTTGGCGAGCTGTGTCAGAGAGTGGTGAAAAATGTGGAAACATTCAACAGCAACTACACCTTCATCTTCCTGGGTCTCATCCTCTACTGCATGTGAGGCCAAAACAAGTTTGTGCTGTTCTGTCAGTGGGAACATTTTCACCTGCTGCTGCCCAACTCTTACTCAGCTTCTGCTTCACATACACAACGGAGCTTTCTTGAACATGTTTGCAGGGTTTTCATAGGTTTATATTAGCAGTGGGTGTATTCATGTAAAGGAAACAGGGCCATCAGCAAATAATCATCAGCAAATAATCTAATTTAAGATCTAAAACTACTGCTGAAATGAACACGAGACTGATCAGCCTGTCTATGATTCCTCTCCTCAGTATCAGCTCTCCCATGCTACTGATTGCCTTGGCTGTGTTTGTTGGTGCCTTCTACATAATCCACCTCAAGTCCCAGGAGTCAAAACTGGTTATCCTCGGTAAGTTGAATTGCCTCAAAATAGTTTTCAGTCAATTTACCAGATCTGCACGAGACATCAGATGAACACTTCTAATCTTTGACATGAGTTAAATCTAGGAATGATCTCATCCACCAGGCAAAGTGCTGACTGTCCCTCACCAGATGGGTCTGGCTGGAGCTGTGTCTCTACCTGTGTTCTGGTTGGCTGGAGCTGGAGCCGCAGTCTTTTGGATTCTGGGTGAGTCAAACAGCATCGTTTGTCATTTTGTTATTCATTGCAAACATGAAGCAATATTATATTTGCAGAGTTTGTCTGGGAACGAATGTGTTTGTGTGATATTAATTATCAAATACATGGATTCTGCAGTTGCATCCAGTGAAAATCTCTGTCATACTCCCTGTATAAAAGGAAAAAACCTCCCTTCTCGTTGTTCTTCGCCTTCACATTCTCCTTTTTCACGTCTCCTCTCAGGAGCGACGCTGTTTGTGATTGGCTCCCACGCTGCGTTCCGTGAGCTGGAGCCATCTGACATGGAAGAGCTCTTGATGGAGCCGGTGTGAGGAGCAGGCTGAGCTCTCAGGAGGAGCAGGTCAACGATCAGTCTATACTTTGACCTTGGAATCGTTGAAGCTGAGAAGGAAAACTACTCGTAGATCTGTGTATCCTGTATTCCCTGTATTTCCTTGCCTCTAAAATAGTTGTTACAGACTGTATAGCTTTTTTCAAACTCATTCATACACATCTGTCAATCTGCACTAAGAATTAAATTGTGGTCGGGTATTTAAGCACAATATCATGCAGACTCTATGCCTTTCTCTGTATATGTTTAAACCTCGGGGGCCTCTGGTTTTTGTCACAAAGCCTTTGGCTCCTTGTACCGTTGCATATGCAGAGACATATCTTTATTTATCTCTTTGCTGTACTCTCTTCTGTAGATGTCATGGGAATTTTTTTTGTTTTTTTTCTTCTGTAAAGATAATTCACATGCGATTGTCACAGTTCTGCTAAAAATATAATTTTCCAAAGACAAAGTGCCATTTAAAGCTTTAAAATCCATCTCTTGGAATGAGCATGTACAAAAAAGCTAAATGTTTTATTCAAGTGATTTAAAAATGATATAAAATGGTGTCGGCTGCTTAACAAAGGTTAATGAGACAAAATCTTAAAGGTCAGTAATGGTGTTTAATTTGGTACTAACTCTGCTCACAACATTCAGATCTGAAGGTCATTTCCTCAAATGTACATCAACAATTCCTCAAACCTGAAATATTTCTCTTTTTTAAAATCAATCATTCACTTGTTTACATTTCAGTGAAAGTGTTTTTGTATTTAAATTACATTTTGGAAGTGCAATAAACCCCTAATGTAAAGGAACCTCATTGTTTCTGCATCTTCTTAATCCTGGTACAGCTTCAGTCCAAACTACAGTGGACTCGTGTTTTCGGCAGGAGCTGCATTGAACTCAGTGGCCCTCTGCACTTAGTTTGTACATTTCTTCATTATTCTGCTCGGGTCTGAATACACAGTGGAGTAGGACAGTTCAAATACTCCTGGCTCCTCTCCTCAGCCTGTAGTACGCAGCACTGCAGCGCTCACCAACCCCCTCTCGTCATCCCCCCCCCCGGTCCCCCTCTTGTCCCCCGTTTCATGTGACCCCCGTGACCTGTGGTCTGTGACAGCGCAGCGAGAGCACCCCCATGCTCAGGTTGCCATGGCGATGACCTTGGAGGGCCGTAGTCAGTCGCACACACTCGCTAACACACACTCGCTTACACACTGCGGCAAAGGCGAGCGATCGATATTCTATTATACGGAGGGTGTCGAGAGGGGAGAGAGGAGAGTCGCACTGCAGCGAGCTCACTGCAGAGACACAGGGGAAATTAGAGAGAGGGTGAGGGCGTGAGCGTGTTTGTCAGCGAGAGTGACAGAAAGTGGGTGTGCACGTGTGTGTATGTATGTATGAGCAGGAGACGCTGCATTTGTCATTGGACAGTGGTTTAGTGGTGCCAGAAAGTTTTTTGTGTCACTTACTCAAAGGGACATGTCCTAAATTTTCTCTGGATGCAGCAAAGTGACCTCTAACAATGCTTATCTCTCAGGTTACAAAGCAGTGTATTGTGTATAATTTATTAGACTCGGCGCTCGCCGGGCAATAAGAGGTTCATTTAAAATAGATTACGCCTGTGGCACAGGGAGGAAGCACGATGCAGTCTGTTCCCTGAAGATAAACATATACTACCGTGCCTGTTTGAAGGAGAGTCCCCTTTTAGAAAAAGCAACTTTTATTAATAACAAAATGTGTCATTCTTTCCCAAATACATTACTTATGTATTAATATTTATTTTGGGAAATCAAATGTTGTTCGTTTTTCTGCTGCTGACAGTGATTTTCATCCTCTTGATGTCACAAACGAGGCAAACACATGTACGGAGCAGTTTGGTGCATTACCCTGGGCTGCTGCCAACTCATGCTCCTATGGCAGATTCATGTTAAGGCAGATTGCAGGATGAAGTGCATATTATCTCATAACACTAGGTGGCATCCCAACCTTAGATATAAGACTAAAACTTTTTATTCTTTTAATTTTTGCTTCACTTATGCAAATACATTTGCTTATCACAAACTTCATAATGTGGTGGAATTAATTAAGATGGTTTATTTGCATATTTGAATTCATATATTGTGATGACCATGAGGCTGATGAGTAGGAGTCGCTACAAACATATTTACTGAGGCTAAAATGTGACAAAAGCTTTTCCCAGTGGAGAGTTGTCTTGCTAGGCTATAGATATAGGTTAGCAGACTAAAGTGGTGCGCACTCTTTTTAGAAACCACATTTTTAAGATTTTTTATTTGGATTAACAGCAAAATGCAAATGCTGATAAATTTAATTTCTCTGGGAAATTAGCCCCTTATCGATCCACACCAAAATTTAATTGGTTCTGGGTTATAAAATTGGGTGAGTAGCCTTTTCTTAATCACGCTTTATTAAACTACACCAGAGGAAAACATGACCTCCTTGGAGGAAGTAATAATAATTGGAAAGAGTAGAATGAGCGTAAAGCTTATTGTGCTTCAAAAGTCAAAGACAGATACAGAAAGAAACACAGACACATCTGAGTTGTAATAAATGTTCTAGATGTTTTATTGGTGTTGGTTTCATGTATTTGACACACATGTTCTACTAGTTGTGTTTTTATTTCATTTATTTTTTTTCTTGAATTTCAACCCTTTCAGCCATCTGAGATAGATTCAGCCTGAGACCGCTGGCCCTTCACTGGTCCCCAACACAAACATGCACGCAGACCCGGGTCAGAACAGACGGGCGCCAGGACCTGGAGGGAACCAGGCCTGGATCCAGTCCGGTTAACAGGCCCCGGGCACATGGACGCATCATCACCACTCACCACAGCACAACACACTGCACCACATCATACCGACACACACCTGCAGTGATAGGAACCTGACAGCCTTAGAAACACGAATCTAAAACCCTGCTCTGCTGTTACATTTTTACAGTAGCCTCCTGGAAAACCAGCAAAAAAATAATTGAAACCAAACAAAGAAAATAAAGCGAGAGACGCGTGTCTCTCACTTTTTCCTATCTCAACAGTTTTGTTAATGTTCTTCCTCATGAGTGTCTCTCTTGAGCTGTTTTTTCAACATGTTTTTTTTTTATTGTTTCATTTAAATTCAGTATAGAATTATATAGATTTCCTAGAGCACACAGAAAGATTGAGTTGCATTTACCAACTTGGGGGTGGGTGTACTGTAATAGTTAATAACAAGGACGATGGTTCACACAGTGCACACAAACAGAGACAAACAGGGGGCGGGAGGGAGGGAGGGAGGGAGGGGAGGGCAGGGGTGTGAGAGACAGAGGGGGAGAGAGGAGGGACAGGACGCCATGGGGTGTGCTTTGTTAGGCCTAAATGAGGAAAAGCAGCTCTCACATACCCACCCTCCCGTTTTGGAAACTAAAAAAAAATAAAGACAGGTAAAACCATTGTCACCCCCCCTCCCCCTAGCCCACATATATCAAAATAACAACAACACAGTGGCCGTTGAGAAACAGAGGAGAAGGTAAAATGGACGCCAGCGAGAACAACAGGGAGATGGACACTCCACTGGTCCTCCACAGACATGAGACGGAGGCAAGAGGTGGCAGTCGATGTGGTGTCGGCGGTGGGATCTCACCGTGTGATCTTTATATGTGTGTGTGTGATTGGAGGACAAGCAAAGGGATGGCGAGCAGGGAGAGGAGAGAGGAGAGAGGAGCGGCGGTACAGGGAGACGCGGGAGAGCGGGGGGGAGGGGGGGGAGAGGAGCTGGATGGCCCTTTTTGCAGAGCATAGACACTCCCTTTGTATCCTTAGCTCATTCAAATCTACATACACAATATGCAGCTGCCGTTTGGTAGATATATTGGTTTATGTACACAGCAGTGAGAGAACACATGCAAAGAGTATCATAGGAGATGGGAGTAAGGGGGGGGGCGGGTCAGTGTAGAAAGTTGTAAAGGTGCTTTTGCTGTTTTTAATCTTTGGGGCAGTTTTGATGAAAATTGCTTCAAAGCGGTTTCTGTCTTTTAGTGGGGCGGGGGGGCGGGGCGTCTGAAGGTGTGTCTTGCCGGGGATGGAGTGACGGGAGGGAGAAATAAGTGGAGGAGGAGGGGGGTTTGAGCAGAGACGCTCCGTCGATCAATAGTATGTCTCCCTTTCCACCCAACCTGGAGTGCAAATGAGACAAAGAAAAGAAAGGTTTGTTTGTTAGAACACGGCCCTTCATCAAACTACTCATTCATAAGAACTTTGGTAAAAGTGTAAAAGAAAGGAGACTCACCTCCAGGATTCCTGCGGATGAGCAGTTTTCGGACTTCATCATAAACAAAGATGAGAAAACTATATGGGAATGCACAGAACCACCAGCTGGGTCTGTGGACAAGAGGAGAAGCAGAATGATTAGAGATGAAGAAGCTGACACCAAACATCCTAACAGCAGAGGAGTGACTCGAGGTTCATCCATGTGGGTGAATGTGGACGTGCTGCTCACTTTAGAGGATACATCCTCAGTGCCACATCCATGCCTGGGCAGTAGGACAGGAAGGCAGCCAGGGCTGTCTCTTCAAACAGGCCGAAGATCAAGATCTTGTTCCTGGGCAGAGAAACAACAAATATTAACCATGAGAAAAGATGACAGAGAGAACGAGACAACTGCAAGCATCGGTGCAGATCACATTGTGCTGCATCACAGTGGATACGTGGGACTCACTTCATGCCCTGCTGGAACACAGAGTTACGCCTGGTCTTGCAGACGATGACATCAGCCCACTGCACCACTACAATGCTGACAAAGAAGGCTGTGTGGCAAGTGAACTCCACGATCTTCCTCTGCTCGTATGTCTGAGGAAAGGACAAGACAGAAAGAGCATGAGATAAAACATCCAAACCTACAATATCTACACACACAGATAAGTAAAATTATTTGATATATTTGTGTTCTTAAATTATAAATTACATATCAATCTTAAATTTGTCAAAATAAAATAAAAAATAAACAAAAAAAAGTAAACACTACTTAAATGTTAAAACCGCTCACGATTCACTTACCCACTGTTGTCCATAACTGTCTTCCAGGTCGTTGGTAGAGCGGTCGTCCCAATCCAGCCTGATGCCGACCAGTCGAGTGGGCAGGAAGCCATTTTCAGCTAAGATGACAAAGTAGGCGAAGAAGCCTCCAAGAGCCTGGATCATTCCTGAAGAAAAGACAAAAACAGAGATTAAATAACATATTTTTAAGTTCTCCATCTTCCTTATCCAGCTGCTGGAGGAGGATAAAGTCAATTTTAACACCAAACTACTCTCAGGCCACGAGGATCAAACTTCAATCCGGATCAGAAACAATTCACAGCGTGGATCACAGAGGTGCAGGCTTCAGGCCACCTACCAATTTGTCCGTAGGCGATGCTGATAAGCCTCTCGTTCACCAGCTTGTCCCTGAATGGGTTCCTGGGCTGACGCTTCATGATGTCGCTCTCTGCGGCCTCATAGGCCAGGGAGATGGCTGGAACCTGAGAGGCGAGGAACACACTTGGACTTTTAGTTACGTGTGAGGTGTTGCATCAACAACAGCTGGATCCACTGTGTGTGAAAGATGAATCTGTCTGTGTCTGATCCGCTCTCACCATGTCAGTTCCCAGGTCGATACACAGGATGGTGATGGTTCCCAGTGGCAGGGGGATGTTGACGATGATGAAGAGCAGGAAGGGTGTGATTTCTGGGATGTTGCTTGTGAGTGTGTAGGCGATGGATTTTTTGAGGTTATCAAAGATCAAGCGGCCTAAAGAGAGAGATGCCGACGGGTTACATCACATCCTGAGTACATCCACTGATCTAGAGTTATCTAGAACTTCAACTCTTTAGCTCAGAGCTCACATTTTGTGTCAGAACAATTTCTGGTTTATTTCATTCACACACACATTTCACAAATCCCATCCTCCTCTTTCATTAAAACCTCTATAATGATTTAAACGTTTTTCTGTCATCTCACCTTCCTCCACTCCTGTGACGATAGATGCGAAGTTGTCATCCAACAGGATCATGTCTGCAGCCTGTTTGGACACATCAGAGCCGGAGATTCCCATGGCCACACCGATGTCGGCCTTCTTCAGAGCAGGAGAGTCGTTCACGCCGTCACCTGTCACGGCTACGATGGCGCCCTGGGAGAGACAGAAAAGTGGGAGTCAATTCATGAATATTTGTTAAATGCATTTATCCCCTTTTGAAGCAATCTTTAAGAGAGGCAGATAACCCTAACCCTAACTCCTTTTATTTATATCAACACAATATGACTAAATAAATAAGTCAAAGATGATAGATGGTATTTGTTGATATTTCACATCTAACAAAAGAGGCATCAATTACAATTCAAAACTAAATTTAGTAAACCAAATGTAATTTTCCTTTAAAGGAACAAAATTGATTTGAATAAACAATTCAAAGGTTATCTTTTTTATGAGACTATCAAATTAAACAGACAAATAAAAAAATTATATTATGAATAATTTATAACTATGTTTAACGATAATAATTCAATATGTGTCCGTTAAAGTAAAAATGTGGTCCTCAAAAGCAGTCTAAAAATCCCAGTGAAAAAAATCCATTCTTTGTCAGTCAGGGAAGCTTCATTAAACAGGTAACTAGCGCCATCTGCTGTTGTAAAAGTGTAGCAATACTACAAAATCTGGTCCCTGCACTTGTAATGTAAAAAAACAAAGCCAATAAGATACATTGGTGTTTTCTATTTGATTGCCCATAAGACAGTTTGTAATAATCTTGAGGTCTTCCCACCTGTCGCTGGCAGCCCTCTACGATGATGAGTTTCTGTTGTGGGGAAGTTCTGGCGAACACAATCTCTGTGTGGTTCCTCAGGATGTCGTCCATCTGGTCCTGAGAGAGCTCCTTGAGGTCGGTGCCGTGGATCACACAGGCCTTGGCGTCCCTAAACAAACACATTCAAACTGTCATGTAGCCTCGTAATTTACCGTCATTTATACGACCGTGTGTTTTTCTGTAAACATCCTTTACCTGGGGTTGACCTGGTTGACAGGTATATTGAGACGAGCTGCGATGTCCTCCACTGTTTCATTGCCCTCGGAGATGATGCCCACCCCCTTGGCGATGGCCTTGGCTGTGATTGGATGATCTCCAGTGACCATGATGACCTACAACGTCAGGAGCAACAAAGATTATGTTTCTGCACGTCGTTTCAAAGTCAATTTGAAACCGAACCTTTGTCATAAATCACTGCGAGGAATAAAGAGATCATATATAAAGGTTCACCTTGATACCAGCAGATCGGCATTTGCCAACAGCATCAGGCACAGCAGCACGGGGAGGGTCGATCATGGACATGAGGCCAACGAAGCAAAGGTTGTCGGTCTGGAAGTTGACATCGTCGCAGTCAAACGCAAAGCCCTTGGGGTACTGGTCCTCGGGAAGCATCACGTGGCAGAAACCTGGGAGGAACAGAAACACGTGAAGTGTTCAATTTGTGACATCTACAAATATATGTACTAGAACCGACACCGATTTTCAAATGGAACTAATCCAACTGATGGAAGGGCTGCAGGGGTTATTGCCAATGCAGCAGCTAGCCACCAGGGGGCGACCAAGATTATTTGGTTTCCTTTTTACATACTGTCTTTGAGTCAAACTAAAAGCATTGTCCTCAAATAGACATACAAAGTATGACATGATGGGAAAAACCGCAGAAATGTATAGGTTTAGCGTATAAAGATATTTTTGGGGGCAAAAGTCTAAATGAATGGATTTATAAAGATGTTATGGTATCAACAACTGCCATACAAGGCAGAATAGACATATTGGGAACAAAATCCCATTTTGACTTCTCCTCTCTCCCTCTCACTATCTCTCTTTACTTCTCTCCAGTTCTTTCCACCCTTACCGAGCACTCTCTCTCCCAGTCCTCCCAGTTCCATGTAAGCACTCTGGAAAGACTCCTTCAACTCGTCGTCCATGGGCTGCTCCTTGCCCTGTAGCATGATGGTACTGCAGCGGTCCAGGATCCTCTCGGGGGCGCCCTTCATCACCAGCAGGTAGCGGTTGTCATTGACATCCTCGGTCTCGTGCACTGAGAGCTAAAGACGGCGAAGGGAGAGGAAAGTTAAGATAAAAATAAATGACAATGAGTGGTCTCAGACCTTTGACCTCTCAGTGTATTAGAACAGTGTGTTGGTACTTGTGCGTACACAGCGATATCCGGCCGTAACTTGCCTGGTATTTGTTGGTGGAGTTGAAGGGGATCTCAGCCACCTTCTTGTTCCTATCCCTCATTGCCCTCACGGAGCCGCAGCACAGCTCAATGCACTTCAGCAGGGCCGTCTCTGAGGCATCGCCAGCAACGTCACGCTTCAGGATGGCCACTGAGTCTTGTCCGGCTTTGAACTGAGCGCGGTTACACAGAGCGGCGACACGAGACAGACCCTGCCATGTCACTGAGCTCTTATCGAATGAGGCACCTGGACGAGGAACAGAAACGTGGACATTAATCATTGTAGTCCTGCTTGTTTCTAGTAGACACATTAGTCAGACTCGAGGGGTATATGTGTGTTCTCTTCTTAACTCACCAGACTGGTCCTCGGTGGTGTCGGCCTCATGGATCTGGTTGTCGAACCACATGTGGGCCACAGTCATCCTGTTCTGGGTCAGGGTGCCGGTCTTGTCAGAGCAGATGGTGGAGGTGGAGCCCAGGGTCTCCACAGCTTCTAAGTTCTTCACCAGGCAGTTCTTCTTGGCCATACGTTTGGCGGTCAGGGTCAGACACACCTGCGGACAAAGACATTTATAATGTTAAAACATTTCAGCTATTAAATTAAATAGTACAATAAGATAAGCAGCAACCAAGTTAATCTTTATTTAAAAGCGAAAGAAAGCAATATATATAATACCTTAAGTGAAATGGACTAAATAAAACTAAAATAAGTACAAAGTGAAAACAAGCTGGTTGCTAAAATCAAGAAATAAATAGAATTAAAAATAAAATGAATAAAAAGAAAGGAAAAGAGGAAATACACTTACAGTGACTGTGGCCAGCAGCCCTTCGGGCACGTTTGCCACAATGATGCCGATGAGGAAGATGACGGCCTCCAGCCAGGAGTAACCCAGGACGATGGCCAGGATGAAGAAGGTGACGCCCAAGAAGACGGCCACGCCCGTGATGATCTGGATGAAGTGCTCGATCTCCTTAGCGATGGGGGTCTTGCCGGTTTCCAGGCCAGAGGTCAGCGTGGCGATGCGACCCATGACTGTGCGGTCTCCGGTGCAGATGACGAGGCCACGTGCAGTTCCTGGTTTGGGAAAAAGAGCAGATACACAGTGTTATTAAAAAATACCATTTATCGAGTCAGTATCTGTGATTTGTAACCACACAGAGGAACTTTGATCACATGGCTCAGTTCCCTGGGTTGAACCCGACCACTGGCACAATCATTAATGACAGAATGTGATTCTATCGCCATGGGGACATTACCTTCCACACAGTTGGTGGAGAAGAAAGCAACGTTGCGGGTCTCCAAGGGGTTGTCATGGGTACAGTCAGGTGACCTGCTCTGAGGCTCTGACTCGCCTGTCAGGGAGGAATTATCCACCTATCAAGAAGCAGAGAAATAACGTTGTACAACAAGAAGCAAGGGTTTAATGTGTTTTCCTGTGTGTGTGTTTGTGTGTGTGTGTGTGTTTGTGTGTGTGTGTGTACCTTGCAGCCATGAGCGGACACCACCCTGACGTCAGCAGGGATCCTGTCTCCTCCCTTCACTTCAATCAGATCTCCGGCCACCACCTCTTCAGCGTTGATCTGAACCTTCTCCCCCTCACGGATCACCAACGCTTGCTGCACGGGAGAGATCAGAGACACACGCATGTGAACACAGCAGCCAGTGAGTAATACTTAATAGCTTAACACATATTTTCATGCCTGATTTTTAATATTTCGATTTTCAATACTTTTATGTTATCTTTTTTATTATTGTTTGGTCTTATTTTGTTGTGACCTCGTTAAATAAGTGCTATAGAAGGTCACAATATTATTGTTTCTCTATAACAAACACTTGACTGAGCAGCAAAGTCTGTTCATTGTCACAACATAATTAGAAAGGTAGTGGTAAAAGATTGTTCATGTACATAAAGACACATTAACCATTCATTTCTGACGTCTGCCAAAATATTTTAAAAGAGTGTAAAGTCAGAGTCAATGTGTTTACCTGAGGCACCATGTTCTTAAAAGACTCCATGATTTTGGAGCTCTTGGCCTCTTGGAAGTATGAGAAGCATCCAGTGATGACAACGACGGCTGTGAGCACGATACCTAGGTACAACTGGAGAGAGAGAGAGAGAGAGAGAGAGAGAGAGAGAGAGAGAGAGAGAGATAAGTATACATGGGCAGTGGAGGGACACAGTGAGTGACAAATCCCCAGTTGTTATTTATGTCTGTGTTTCAGAGTGAGACGGATGTGTTAATGAGCCGTACATGGCCCACATGTAAATATGCTGGTGGGAAAAGTATGTGATTGTTTGTGTGTCTGTGTTTGTGTGTGTGTGAGGCGCTCACATTGTCTCCTGCGGGGTCGTCCTCTGTGGCTGCCTGGATGGCGTAGGCCAGGAAACAGAGGATGGCGCCTGTCCACAGCAGCATGGAGAATCCACCAAACAGCTGGCGACAGAACTTGACCCACTCCGGGGTGGTGGGAGGAGGGGTGAGGGCATTGGGGCCGTCCCTAATCAGGAACTCTGCTGCCCTGGCATTGGTCAATCCCTGGAGGGAACAGGGAGGAGGGGAGAGTTAGCGAAAGACAAGTCTTCAGTCGGACTTTGCCGCCTAGTGGACGGTTGTGCTGAGGAGTCGAAACATGAAATAAACCAATGAAGGTGCCCTCACGCCATCTAGTGGCCAACTGGTAAAACTGCCTCGCACCGTGGATGTACAGCACACGCTGGGAGAACCACATATCAAAGACTCACCTGGACGATGTCAGTCTGGAATTTCCGGCAAACTTCCTCAATGGACATCTTGTGTTCCGTCTGAAAAACGTCACACGGGGATAATTACCACTCTGCATGTTACAGTGTGGAGCCATTGTTTTGCATGCAGGAATAATGTGCAGAAAGTAGTCCAGATTAGAAGAGGAGGTATGCCAGAATGTAAAGAGCTTCTTAGCACTGAATGGCATACACAAGGTAATCAGAAATTTAGTCCATGCATGCAGTTCACCTGAGAGATAAGAGAATCAGGGCAGCCAGGTATGGCGACCCTGGTGAGTGTTTCTTGCGCTGAGTTGTGGGATCAAGGTGAGGATTTCCTGACAAGTCAACCCTCTTACCAGCAAAATATACATGAATCTGGCTTGTATGAGAAATATAATCCCTTCTCTCCAACAAGAATTGATATAAGTGCATTTTTATTTTTTTATTTTCTGCAAAAAAAAATCCTCTAAAGTTTGAAAATCATTTTCTCACACCTTTATATATGGATGGTGTGAATATCTTTTAAAAATAACAATAATTAATCTGCTGTTGATTGACATGACACCTCAAACATCTTCATCATCAACATTTAGGGATAAAAGTAGGTTTTACTCACGATGGGAACTTCCTTCTTCAGTTCGTCCATGTCCTTGACCCCCGGCTTCTTCTTGGGGGAGCGCTTCTTATCTTTGTCCTGTGTGGTGGCAACGCGGTAACTGTCTGACCGCCCATACTACAGACACACACATATGTTTTCAACATGCCTTGAGACTAGGATGAGGGGCTAGTGGTGGATGTAATTCCGTTTGTAATCTTAGCTGTTCCCTGTGTGCATAGTATGAACCAGTTCTATGACATGCATTACATCCTGCTTGGCTTTCTAACAATATTTATCGGTCACGGGCTGAAACAGAAACAGCCAGTGGGCTTCACCTAAATGTCCTTGGGAAGTCTTTACGTCAGTGTACAGTTAATAGCGCTGTTGTCCTTGTGAAGCAGCCTTGAGAAGTGGCCTGCGGTGCTCAGGAGGTAATCATGTCAACTCTTCTGAGTTGATGGGGGGGATATAAGATGAAAAGCTTTACCTTAAAAAAACATTATCCAAAGAATCACTGTGACGTGACAGGAAAATTCATCACCCCGGCAGGTCTGCTTTGCCCGAGTGCACTATCATCACCTCACGTTCACACCAGCGCCTGTGGACCACTCTGCTGTGTCCGTTTGATCAAATGACTCTTGCCCTGATGTTCAAAAGTGGCTCACGGACACATCACAACATAATCAAGTGATAATGGACTGAAGGTTTTAACTAATGGCTTCCTGCTCCCTGTAATTTTTCATGTCTTTGAGGCAAACATCACAGACATGACAGGGAGACAGGCTGCAGACCAACTGACAGACTTTTCTGATTTGATTCTAGTAGTCCTGCACTATTAGAAACATCAAAGACACTTTGAAGACAAGATTACTAAAAGAATCCACACACAGACACATCATGGTGTGCTCCTTACTAAAACGTTCCCCTAAGAAATTGGCTTATGTTGTTAAACCAGACGAGAGTGGACTATTAATAACCACACTTTCCTCCCCTGCTGCACATTGGAGTCCCTCAATAAGTGCACCTGTAGCTTAATGACGTCCTGAAGGAGAGCAACACGACCACTGGAGCGCGTCGATATAAATGTCCCTCATCCGAGGTCAGGGGTGACATGAGCAGGTCCCAGTGGACGGGCCCTTCATCGACACAGCTGAGACATTACGGAAACTGCCCTTGGTGGCGGATCAATAAAGTCAGATATATAGGGATCACCTCGACGCAGGGGTTTGCAGGCATGACTGAGTAGAGCTTTAAAACCCACCTGAGATTGAACATACACATCAATAACTAACTGATACTCAATGATTGTCAATTATCTTAATATATGATTAATGCACGTGCAAGAGAGCATGAGTGGATGAGGTAAAAAGGTTAAAATCTCATAGAATTAGAATCAGAAACCTTTGCACATCCACCTTCTTCCCTTGACAGCCAATAGGAATTTGTGTGAGATTGACAACTGCTGCAATAGTCCAACCTTATCAAACTTAACACGTTTAGATTTCTTATGACAGAAGGCTACCACAGATTCTCCCTGTCTGGAAGTGTAGGGTGAGCAGGGGGGGTATTCAGCTGTGATATGCAACTTCACCACTAGATGTCACCAAACCCACTGGGCCTTTAACTTGCACTGTATGCTGCTATTTCCTGCTGAAAACACCCTCTGGTGGTACAACAGGGTAGCAACAATTTCAGAAGTACAAAATGGCCATGTGACTGCTGCTTGACTGTTTTGTTCACATCTGATATGAACAACAAAGAGAGGCCGTTGTGGAGGAAGACTGATTATTTCTAAATGAATGGGTTCTTTGTATCTCAAAAGTATATTTGCAAAAGCACCAGTGAGAGAGTGTGAGTCAGGATTCTAAGAGCTCCACTTATACCGTTTGGCAAACATACACCCAAACCACACACACCTGGAGTCACACATTATGTTACAAAGATAAACTTGCCACTGCATTCCCCACTGTGCTGCTCTTGTGAAATTCTGTTGTGAAATCACACCTCT
The DNA here is from genome assembly GCF_949316205.1 of Platichthys flesus. Taxonomy (NCBI): domain Eukaryota; kingdom Metazoa; phylum Chordata; class Actinopteri; order Pleuronectiformes; family Pleuronectidae; genus Platichthys; species Platichthys flesus. The sequence goes on along the minus strand of NC_084955.1, from coordinate 18,596,916 downwards.
ACATGTTAAATGTGTACATGGTTACAAAGACCTGTACTACTAGGTTATCATGAAAAAGGCTTCATGAGGCAACATGTGGATGAGATACCATCAAGACAAGCAAGGCAAACACTGGTAAACCATGAAGGTCTTCACTGTCCCTGGTTGACTACCAGACAGTGTTTATAAAGACTTGGGCTTGTCAAGCAGAGGGGGGGCAGCATTCTTTGGGATGTTTGTTCTTGTGTATTCAAAGTCACCGCACGCCACAGGGCCAACTCTCACTCATCGTTCTGAGCTGTGGGGCAATGGCTGCTCAACGACCACTTCTGCATTCTGAGTAAACAACAAAACCATCCGTTCACGCATGTCAGGCAGGGAGTAGTGTCATTGGGAGGAAGCAGTTGGACCGCTTTGCCAATCCACCTGCAAGTACACACACGCAAACATACAAACACACACACACACACACACAGTTCTGCGACAAAGGAGCAGGTGAACAAATCTCTTGCTGAAGCAAGACCAGGCAGGCCTGGTGAAACAGAGATGCATCGAGCAGAGACTGATGCAGTGGAAAAATACTGCTGCCCCCTCTGAGACGAACCCTGGATATATGTGTGTGTTCTAGTTTGTGCGTGTGTGGGGGTGTGCACATATCATATGTATATATCACAGTATGTGTTCATATTTTCCACTCTTGATTCAGGTAATTGATTTTAAAAATCAAAGCCGTTGAATAACCTGTGGATTTGCCTAATTTTCAATTTGGCAGCTTCATTTCGAAGATGACAGACTGGCAGGTGCGTGAGTGCAGATTCATATAGACGTAATGCTTTGGCTAGATTTTCCATTTACAATGTATGAGCATCTAAAAATACATTTAAGGTGCATTGCGAGCTCCACAGAACACACCTGGAACTGAGTCCATGCACGTTTATATTGATAATAGAAATAGGAGTACACACAGACACACACATGCCCGGACAATAGATGTGGTTGGTACGGAGGTGGCGAGTCGTGCCGAACAAACACGACATGTGGGAGAAAAGGAAAGACACAGAGAGATGGATGTGACGGGGGGGCGGCAGATGACAGACATGACTGGGCACATGGAACGGGATATATCCGTGGGAGTTGAGAAGTAGGGACAGGTGACGAGAAGGAGAGGAGGGTGGTGAAGGGACAGAGAGTGAAAGAAAGAGAGGAACAGCTGTCACACTCATCTCATGCTTCTAATTAGATATTGACCACCAGTCTTTGTCTGTGGACTCTGTGTCAGTGTTTGACCCGCAGTGACCCCACTCTAATAGATTGCACAACCCCACTTATGGAGTGTGTGTCACTTTGAGAGTGTGTGCTCCTATAGGTTAATAGATTATACACACACCCTCGGTTTCTCTGTGTGCAGACGTTTGCAGATATGAATGAGTGGTTCTCAGCAGAGAAAAGAGAGGTTGCTAATTTATCTTTAGTGTGTCTTAACAGTGTGATTATGTTATGTACATAACCTGCTTGCTTTGTGGGTGTGTGTGTGTGTGTGCTTAACCCTCAATCATTAATGACACAAGGGGCAGCCTACCAAGCCAGTCCATTCCCCCCCAGCTACTTTAAGTCATCTAATTCAGCATTCATCAGTAGTATATAAACAACTTATAATACATTTATAACACGATATAAAGTAAAGGAGTGGTAATCAGATATGCATGTCATTGCGGACAATGTGGTCTATAAATAGGTGATTAGAGACAACATGGTGAAGTAAATGTAATGAAATAAATATGTATTCTGTGATTTGACCAATATTGTACCTTAAAAAACATTTTAAAATGTTCATTAAAAATTTATAGTTAGATTTTATAAATGCTAAATAGTAAGTTCCTTACCATGTCTGCTCTTCTCATTGTATTGCAGTTTCTAACACTGCCTCAGTCACAAAAGGGTAAAAGATAAAAGAAGACTTTCATGTCTTTTATCCTTTGATCTACTTAGTTTTGTCTTTCATCTGTATCTGCTGCCTCTCCTTTATTACTGTCTCTAAAGATTGTGTCTATATTAAGTGCGTATACAATCAAAGGAGTCTTTTCATATGCAGACAACATCAAAGTCTGCAGCCTGTTTGCGTGTCGGTGTCCAGCTGTCTCACACAGCTCTGGGTAATATAATGAGCCCCCTCTGTTCTGAGGAAGGAAACAGAGCCCAGTGGCTGGAATTACAGACGGCCGCTCTCCCAGAGGCGCAGCGACGAGCAGACTGATGTGCAGACACATCTCTGACATCATCAGGAAATGAAAAAATTCCATGATCCTCTATGGATTACATATTGAAATCGTTCTCACCAGGTTACATCTCAGCATGATAAAACGTGCTTAAAATGTCAATAATTGAATTGAGCCAGAGCTCCACATTATCCGGCTGTGTGTGTTTGATTGGATCATAAAGTATCCTGCAGGGCCTGCTCTGGCTAACCAAACTAAACCTTGCATGTTGTCTCCTTGTGTGAACAACCCTGATCAGTGTTTGTCTTTTGAGGGCAACCACTGTAACCATGGTGACCGGCGTGGCCATTGGCCTGGTACTCCGAGGATCCCCTGATGTGATCTGTGACAAGAAATACTTGCTGCCTCTGTAATTGGACACTGTATTTACTGCTGTATAATGCAGAAAGGCAAAGAGACTGAGGGAAATGAAGTGGGTGTTTGTGTGTGCAGGTGAGTGTGCGAGCCGAGGTGAGTCATTGTATTGGCTGCAGTCCGTATGTGCGGCGACTGAACGCATTGCGGCAGAGAGACTGAGGGAGATGTGGAGTGGAGAGGCAGAGACTTTGTGATCTTGGAATAAAACGGTAAAATAAGACAAATATAAGAAAAGGCTAAAAACAAGCTTGTCAAAAAAGTCTTCCTGAGACCTGTTGTGGACGTCAACAGTGTTGCACATGTTCAAGACAAGACTAAACTTCTCACTAACGGTAAAACTACAAAGATATAAAATATTTTGGCATAAAGAAATGTGAAGTGAAACTAATCTCTAAGATCTACACATTATGTACCCATTTAGTTTAATCTGGGAGTGGCACCTGTGAGAACCAGCGTGTTGAGCATGTCAGGACGGGCCCCCGACAAGTGGGTATGATTGGGATGTAGCCCTTTTTTTCTTCCCCTTCTATAGCACGCATAGGGACGGCAAGGGGATATATCTGGCACTGCTGTGCGGTTCTCTTTCTCTATACATGAGTCATATGAGGAAGTGGTTGCAAGGAGCGCCACCGTGCTCCAGATTCAGTTCTTACTTCATCAACCACTGCAGAGTTAGTAATACCTATAGGCGTCTCCACTTGCTCTTTTCTACAGAGCAGCCATATTAAAGCATCACATCAGTCTCCCTCCACTGAACATATGGAATCCACATCATGGCCCCGCTCTGTGTTCAATTTTTTTACAAAAATATGCAACAATGTGTGGCGTGTGTATACGCGTTGTTGCATGCGTGCATCTGCTTCTGTGTGCGTGTGTGTATGTGACCTTGCAAGGTCATTGGACCATCTGCTGTTTCTTGCAGCAGGGTGGCAGGGCTCTGGGCCCCAGTAGGGGGGCTCAGGCTCGGGACCAAGGGACACGGCTGTTGGGATTACTATGCTGGATTAGCCCTCTCTGCTCATCTCTCTCTTTGTCTCTCAATTTCTCTGCCATTCTCTCTCAGTCAATATATCCAATTTCCACATTTCAGGTTCTGCTGCCAAACAATCTGGTGTGCGGCGGCTTCTCATCATTGCTGGATAAGTGATGCTGATATATGAGTAATTTTTAACAGACGATAATGAGCTGGATGCCTTTTGAACGAGACAAGTCCAAATATTTGTTTCACTTATCCATATCAGCCTTGAGATTGATGTGAAGGCTTCTTATCTTTGTATTCAACAAAGTGAGCAGCATCAAAAGATGGTGCTCCAAGATATCAGATATGAGGAAGAAAATGAACGCTGTGCATAAAATATTTTTGGAAGAAAGAGACTTCGACTACAACTCTCACAAAAAAGATTCTCATGTTACTATGTGCTATCGTTTTAATTAAACACTAAAATGATGCTATATGTTATACAATAACATAAGTCCGCTAAGAAACAACTTAATCCCTAAACCACATGAACACAAAGGGACAAGGAGAGATTAACTCTCAGTCATCTGTGTTGTGATCTGTTCAAAACCCTCAAAATAAATAAAAGCAAGAAATAAAACTGATAATCCCAATTTAGATTGAAAACCCTCCTGTCCATCTGTCTGTCCTTCAGCTTCATCTGTTCATCTCACAGAGATAGTTGTGTAACTTCAGATCGACAATGCACTGCCCAACCCCTTCAGGTCTGAAGGGTCTCCATAGACTGTAGTTTGTGTGAGTGAATCTAGTTGAACATTGTAAATCTTGGTCCGTTGGCGCTCGTAGTGAACATGGTGGGATGAGGGACACCGTATAGGATTCCTCATCCGGCAGATGGTCAAACAGAGACATGCAGCTGTGCGTGCATGCTCAGTCATACACAGCTGCTGACTGCACAGCTGCCCGGAACCATTAGCATATCAGATTCTCAACCTGTGCATGTGTCGCTGTAATTTCAAGACAGGATCTATTGTATCCAATGGATTTACAAATGAAATGGAAATAATTCACCATTCAAGAATTATTTCTTGAATGGTGATATATGTTGAAAAAAAACTTGGCCAAAATAAATTGCACCAAATAAAAATCTAATGTAGCAAAGTATTTTTTTGATTTAAACAATCTTTTATCCATTGGTGCCCTGCACAGTTATACTCAGGTTTCGGTGTATTCATGCAGGAACATGCACACATACTCACAAACTTCACAAACGTACACGTGTCTCCAGGACAACACCCTGAATTAGTCATGTTGCTGTAGTGAGGCAACCTAACCGTTCTGAGTCACCCTCATTATGGGAGCCCATCAACATGTCACAGTTAGAAAACTGTTAGGCTTATAAGTCAAAGTACTGAAACTGTAGTCTTATTTTAAAGTAATGTATGATAGAGACAGAACTGACCTTTACATTCTATTAGAAGTACACAGGCTCAGGCCTCATTCTGTCAGTGAGGAGAGAAGCTGCATGTTTCTTTTTGTTTGCTGAGGCACGAGAAGTCTGGACTCTGTCCTTCACTAGAACTCTCACTAAGGACAATGTCCTCATTACAGTGGATATCTATTGTTTAGAAACCATCAATAGGATTCCTGAAGACAATGGAGGGTCATTTCAAAGAGTCGCCATATTGACCTTTATTGACCCCTAGCCCTCAGAGGCACAACATCCCAGGTGGCTGTGCAGGAAGGGAGGCTACTCGGCAGATCAGTCCCAGTGTGGACAGGCTTTCTTACTGGTTCCTGCAACGTGTGGGACAGATCAGTCGTGGTACAGTTCAGCCTATCAGCATCAGGCAGCAGGTGCAGTGAGGAGGGATGCGCAGCACTCTGCACCAAACTGAGGGCTGGGCCTCTGCAGAGGCCACACACATCCATCTCCCACAAGCAGCCTCTAACTTCTTCTCTTTCTTTGCACAAGAGCCAACGTGAAAGCACATGCTGTTCTAAACCTTTACTCCAGGACATTAGGTAATTAGTAAGTCTAATAAAATTCTTAGACTGAACAGTTCACAGGAGCTTCGCCACAGATATGCTGTGTTCAGAGCAGCTGCGCCATTCCCCCTGTTCCCAGTCTGCATGACCTTCTCACAAGGCCTCACTGCTACTACGACATCTGTCTTTTATCCCCCGTCTCTCCTCCCATAGTGACTCACCTACACCCCACACCTATCCATCCTTTCCTCCACCCAACCCCATCCGTCTTCTCCCTATCCCGTCTGTCTCTTGACCCCCCCTCTGTTAACCAATCCCACAAAGCGCAGCACGAGGAAACAGGAGCCATGGTAATGTGAGCCTCAGGTCATTATCCTGTAACAGGATATGCAGCGAGGCCGCCCTCCCCCTCTATACACCTCCTCCCTCACTTTAAATCCCTCTCTCTCCACACCTGCAGACCGTTCCCTATTGTACCTGCCCTTCCCCTCGCTCTCTCTGTGCCTCTGGCTCTCTCTGCGGTGGCACCATCCCCCCATCAGTGTCACGTGTCTGAAGGTGAAAACCAGCGGCCCATGCATGTGTTCAGCCCTTCATCACCATCTCTCTCTCGACATCCATTCCACAGTTTCATCTCCACCAGCTATACTGCAAGGTGGAGCTGCATCACTGCAGAGCAATGAGCTGAGAGGAAATGGGAGATCTTTAGGTTTAGAATTACATCTGACTCTCTGCCATTGACTGAATGTCCTCTCTCGCTCTGGTGTTCCTGATGCAGTCGTTGCTCTACAGCATCTCTGCAACTCGTTCCCTTCTGCGTGGCTTCTCTTGCCAACCTATCACAGTTCTTTACAGGGAATTTCCACAGCACAGGCCCCGCCCCCGGTTTGACGCAGCAGGCGCGTCGCAAGCGGTGCCCACTGCGGCCTTGGGAAAGGACAGCTGGCGGTGCCATCGCACAGTGAGCCAGTGCGAAACTCGGACAGAGATATACTGGGAGATTGTGAAGGGACCAGCGACGCGTTTGTAATAAGATGCCCTGGTGCGCACGCATCCATTCATGGCTCCATCCTCTCATCCATCCCCCTCTTCCCTCTCAGGGTCACCTCAGCGCGCATTTGTCATTGCGGCCTAATGCAGATCTCTGTAGAGCCGTGGATATCTAACAAAATGACAGCCCTCTTCCACCTCCTCACACTGTTTAAATCAAGATGCCACACGGCAGCAGTACGTGCGCAAGCACTCTATTTGCTATCCCATCCCCTTTGACGCAGTGCCCACGGATGATGGCGGGATGGCCTTCACATGCAGCATCAACGCATACCCTGTGAGCCACCGCAGCACACCCCTCCCCCATCTCATGAAACCCACTACATCCCCCGGCAGAGATGCTGCAGGGGGGTGGGGGTGGGGGCACATTCTTCATCAGCTGGTGTCACTGCGATGTCACCGGTTTGCGCTGCCCAGAGGGCGGCAGATGTCTCCCGGCAGCGCTCGGTCCTCTCTCCGCAGTCACGCCACCGCATCATTCAGCGCGCAGAGCGTAGAGAGGGATTACAAATTACAACTCCTTCCGCAGGATGGCGATGGAGCAAAAAAAAAAAGATGGAGTGAAAATTGCGCAATGGCTGCAAACCGGCATTTGCACTATGACGTTCAGCAGTGGCGCTGTTCTCTGCAGCAGCAGCAGCATCAGCAGCAGCCACTGCATCATGTTCATGCATCTGATACGTGTATCGGACTCGATCAGCTGGGGTTTCATGGTTTTCACGGTGCGCATCACATGCAGCAGAAGCCCCCTCTCCAAAGTCATCCTGACAAATTTGACTCTGCTGCATAGACGCATCGTGTGATTAATCTATAGAGTAAATGTGCCCACTGCGGGCGATTAACCAGTCCCCTGTTATGTCACAAATTAAAGGGGGAAATAAGCTGGTGAGGCGCTTATTCCCGGTAACCGCATTATGACGCATGGGTCGTCGACGGTGCCGAGGATGAGACTCCGCGTCGGGCTCGACGGCATCCTCCCCTCCTCCTCATCGGCAGGAGGAGAGGAGGATGGAGGTCTCCGATTAGCGGGCCGCACGGGGGAGGTCACAGGACAGTGGGGGTGAAAGTCTTCGAACATGTACTTTTGCAGAAAAACCTTCAAATATATGACATCATTCTGTAAATCACACGTGATGGATGAAGCGCACTGGGACATTCACACCCTCTCTCCCTCTGAGAATAAACCGATTACGGTCTACTATGCCTGGCAAGGTTACAGTCAGAGTAAAGGCCTGACATCCATAGGACAACCACTCACACACGCACATACTCATCATTTCATCGCTCGTAAATCTTAATAATACAGCTGTTCTACGCAGCACACAACCAGGATGCTAAAGTCACATCAAATACCGGCTATATCCGTTTGTCGCAGGCTACAGCACAGTTCCGCATTACAGTCAATGTCACTCAGACATACCGGGATTTCCATAACGGAGGTGGGGGGAGGAGAAAAAAAAAAGGCGAGAAGAGAAAGGGCCGTCGGTTTGGATCTCTCCCGGCGTGTCAGGCTCTTCTCAGGCCGCTTCACAAGGGTCTAACAGCGCATGAGAGAAAGTTGGAACGGTCGCTCTTACCCCCATGTTGGCGCAGTCAGTCTTCTCCTCTCAGGTGATGCTGGGCTTGAGAGGTGTCAGCCTCTCGCGGTGTGTTTGTGTCTAAAAGCCTCTGCCTTGGAAAACACAAGAGTGAGATGTTGGGTTTTTTTCAGCTTGATTAAATACGAGCAGAAAAAAAAGACGTCAGGGATTTTTTTTTTTTTTTTTTTTCTTATAACATTTCCTTTTTCTCCATAGCTCTTAAGTTATGGGGTTTTTATTTTCTCCCATGGGTTAAAATGAATGGTCTGTCAAACCTTGTGAGGCTACAGCTACAAGCGTCTCTCCTCCTCTGTCAGATGAAATGTTGCGGTCTCAAGCGGAGCATCACGCATGGGCACGCGTTCCTCCTCTCCGTCGCTCTCCTACGGTGAAAGACCAGACGCACTAACCGGACCGCACAACTACCTCTCGCTCCCTCCGCAGCCTCTGCCTCGCTCCTGCCGCAGTACTCCGTTGCTGTGACCACACCACTCCGCCACGGGAACAAGCGCCGTCTTGAGCGAATGACAGCAGCGAGGGGACGCACCCGCGCCCGCCCACTTCCCTGCGACGCAGCCAATCATAATTCGGAGCATCTCATCCGTGATTTGATCGCTGGCCAATTGGTGTGAGCCCTTGCTCGGCGCGGGCCAATAGAAAGGCAGCTCAGCCCCTCCTGCGTTACTGCAGATTTCCGAGGCGTGCAGCCAGCAGCGTCGCGAGTCTCTAGGCTGAGATGTTGTAGAAATGGACGCGCAAGGTTAGACTCTGGCTGTCGTGATTGTGTCTGTTCATCATGCTATATAGTCATGTAACATAAAATGGTGGATATGTGTGCGTTATTGCATGGGATAAGCACCCCATGGTGTCTCCATCAGTCGTGTTGGTCCTGTCTGCAGCGTGTTGTGCACTTCACTAGTCAAGGGCCTGGTTGCAGCAACCAGAGGAGGCAGCAGTACAAGTCACAGTGTGTGTGTGTGTGTGTGTGTGTGTGTGTGTGTGTGTGTGTGTGTGTGTGTGTGTGTGTGTGTGTGTGTGTGTGTGTGTGTGTGTGTGTGTGTGTGTGAGGGAGAAAAGTATTGATTGAAAGAATAAGAATGAAAACCGAATCATACATGATCCTATTTTAACACATTTCAGTCATGGGACCGTCCCTGCACACCACAGCCTGTGACATGACTGTCTTCATCAGCTGGTGAACAGTTGTGCCCATGCAGAGTCAGCAATTTTAAGCAACTCAGCAACAAAAGGTAGAACTGGGTGTATATACCTCTCTGGATGTAAAAATCAGGAATCAGACCAGGCTTGTTCCAGCACTGTAATTATTTTCTTCGTGAATGCGCAAGACTCGGTGGAGCTGTAACCCTCTGCCTGGCCTTTACGAGAGTGGTCGTAAAGAATGTGTTGACATTTGCCAGGGACAATCGAGAGCATTCACACAGAGAGAGGAATGAAGTATAGTGGAAGACACTATGCTGCATTCTTCAAACACTGGCTGGAGAAAGAGAGTGGGGGCAGACATGGAAAGACAGAAAGAGCTCTGTAGTTTCAAAGAAGAGGACAGGAAAGAAGAGGGGTGGATGGAAAGATTGTGTATATTTCCGTTGGACGAAGGAAATGATCACATAAGAAGAAGTTGGCCAGTATTCAGCAATGAGATGCCTTTGCTGGCCTTTGGTCACGTTTCTGCTCCGTGCTCTTCACTGAGGGGACGATGCAGCAGCGAGAGCACACACATGCAGAATCGCCGACCTGCACACATACACACAGACACATATGTTAGGCCCCTTGCCTGCTCTGCAAGGAACACGGTGAGAGTCGTGCGTGCCGTCCCTGCAGCAGATTGGGACCATGCCTCACTGGCTTCCTCGCTGGGGGCCCAGACGATGACCACGCAGCACCATAAGACCCCAGAGCATCAGAGCAGGGTTAGCTCAGGGTTAGAGGAGAGTCAGTTAAAACAGCGATGCTGCATTTTTTTTTTATTTATCTTAAATAAGGCAGATGACTTACTGATAGGTAAGAATACAATGTTTCAATGACTAATCGTTTAGTTTGTGGTCATTTCTTAGTCTGAGTCAGGTCTGGTTTGAAAAACGGTTAAATGTGAACCTACTGCCTGTAAATTCTAATTAATACAGATTGTTAACCTTTTTGGGATGTGGGATCCCATAAAAGGTTTCTGTTGGGATGTACAACAGAAATTTAATTGTAAAGTAACATGAAAATACGCGGACAAACAATACAGTATATGAAAAGATTGGATTATTTTGTTGAATTCTTTCCGACTATTTTCAAAAAGAATAAAGAAAGTGCTGTTATAGTTAACACAGACGGTACCAATGCACCTAAGAGATATGGGTTGTTCTAGCATAACTGTGTTATTACAGATAGTACCACAAGAAATCCATTTCTCTACCTGAATGTGCTGCAAATACCATTTTCTCTTTTTGATTATAATTGTTATGATTATTTCATTATATTCTTGTTTTGCTGATAATTATTTTTTAAACTAATTTATTATTTATGTATAATTTTTTTAATTCAAATTCGTATGACATCTTCTAGGATGGAAGTCCAATTTCATGGAATTTTTCTGCTTTGTACCACTGTAAAAATGTAAAACTAAATTAAACGTTCCCAAAAATGTGTATTTAAACGGCTCAAGCATCAATCAGCACTTTGGCAGTATAAAAATATGATGACACTTTAATGTGATACCATTTCCAAATTTCTTGCAAGGTATTAAGAACTAGAAATACAACCATTTATATTATTTTATGGGAATAACCCCAGAAATATAAATATGGATGTGAAGATTAATGATATAGATGGGAGGTGAAAATAAACGCATAAATCATGAAAGCCTGTCTCCTGCTTGGTGAAGCTCATGACAGGGTATCTGTGATCATAACAGTTCCTATGTCTATAATAAAATAGAAAATCCCACAGCTTTCTTATAAAGATTCCTTCACTGGAGAGACATGTATAGTATGTGGACAGTCAGGACTAAATATAGATATAATTTGATCCACGCTGCTGTCCATGAGGGTGACTTTGTCACTGTGCTGCTGCTAATAAAGTTCTTTTCAATCTCATTTCAACCAAAATGGCCGCTGCTAATATCCTTTCTTAACCTCTGTCATTCTTTCATGTTTCTCGCTCCTTCCTGCCCCCACCACCACCCCATCACTCCTCCCTGCCTTGCAGCACAGGAAAGAAAGGATGGAGGGGTGTGGGGGGGGGGGGGGTGATCGAGGGAAAAATCCCCCAATTCTCAGTCTCCACAGCAACAGCAGTCAGATGACCTTGTCTCTGACTCGTTCTGCTGAGTCAGAAATTGAGGGATGGGTGAGGTGTGTGTGTGTGGGGGGGGGGGGGGGGGTGCAGGGAAGAGAGAATATGAAGAAAGAAGGAGAGGGAGAGAGAGATGAAACAGAGATGAAGCTTATTCTATCAGATTCGGCTCATGTGGACTGTGCTGTGTCACTGTAATCTACATGAAGCCGATTTGTGTGTCTTCAAGAGGGGCGGCTGACCCAGAGACAGTCTTGTGCAACTGTGTGCGTGGTCGGTGATTTTGGAAAGTATGAGCTGTTCTGCATGAGTCAGAGCAGCAGATGAATAACATATGGCATGAGGTTTTACTGTCAAGGGTCACGTGAGGAGGATTTAGAGAAGTATGTGTAAATCTGACTAAAATAGCACGTGTATGTGTTGTTGTATCTATGTTTACCGCACACTGTAAAAGACAAATGACACATCTCCACTTCCTCTCACTGTCCAGAAATGAAGCAGAAATATCTCAGGTATGAACGCTGCCATCTTGCGCAATCAGAACCGGAGTCTGCGCAGTAGAGATCGGGGGATAGAGAGACCCGGTCGATACATGAGCTTGACCAATCAGTTTCAGCTGTCAATCACATTTTAACATCAAATAACTAATTAAAACCAATCTGACATAATCAACACTTTAAGGTCCAGTGTGTAGAATTAAGTGACACCTAGTGGTTGTTGATTGTTGCAGCTGAACACCCCTCACCTCACCGAGTGGCAATTGACACACTCTGGCTTCACTTTTGGGGAGGTGTCAAATTGTATGTGGATGCCCACACATTATATGATTGTGACTTCTGGACTTAGGAAGTTGTAAACTGACGGTGGACAATTATTTTAGGTTGTCCCAATGTTACCGCAAAAGGTGAAACTCAGGACTCTGTGCAAGCGAGTCTAGCTTTTCCATAAATACCTCAAGATAAACTATTTTGGGACCTGGCTTTTTGCACAGGGACAGTGGATTAAGATTTTGTTTGTGCAGGAACTTGGGTGCCTATCTTAAACCATGATAGTCCCAAAATAGCATGGTGCTTGGAGAGCAAATAACTCCACAGAGGCCAATGCTCTATCTCGCCATGTTACAGAAAGTATAATGGCTTCTTCTTTGGGTCATATCCCACCCTTTCTAAATATTGTATTGAAATCCGTTGTGTATAGTTTATTAATCGTGCAATCTAACAAATGGCAATGCCAACAAATTAACTCCCAGGCCGACAAGTGTCCACATACATTTGGATATGCAGTTCATCTTTGGACATTTAAAGTAATGCTTTATGTGGTAAGTAATTTGTATTTGTGTGTTTCTGTGTGCATTTGTGTGTGTGTGTGCGTGAAGGTGATCCTGGCTAATCCGGTTTTATAAATGACATAATCTGTGTTCCACTCACAGTGTCCAGAACAGGGACAGGGGAATAAAAAAATGTGGTGATAGAAGGAGAGGGCTCAGATAACAGGGGATGAATGATGGAAAGGCACACAGGGGTTACAGAGGATGACAGAAATGATGTGTGGGAAGAAGGGTGGCGATAAGGAGGAGATGAAATGAGTAAGACAGAGAGGACGGAGGAATGGGAGAGGTGGTGGTGGAAAATTCCACTGGGATTTCGAGTGGAAAGACTGACACGGGAGCGTCACAGATGTGTGGTAAGAGGGAGAGGAAAGGAGGTCCGGGGGGAGGGTGGAGACTCTAATCAGGCATGATGAAGAATCCAGAATAAGCTACAGAGGAAACAGGACTCTGTCAATATGTTTGAAATAAAAATAAATTCATCTCTGCAGAATAATGGAAGTAACAGACACGTGATTGTCAGCTAGAAACGGAAAATTGAAAAAAAAAAAAAATTCATTCCATCAGTATTTAATTGGATAAAATGTAAAACAATAAATATGTCAGGAACATCTGACAGTCTACAATCTACATTACATGTTATTATCCTCCCGCTATTGTAAAATGTGAGGCAGTATAGAAAACTGTTAACAATACAGTGTAATGCAGTGTGGATCAATTTCTTCGGAGAATTTAGTCATGACATTATAGCAACAGTGCTGGGGACATTCAGGTTATAGCTGATATGTATTATTTCTTTCATTTGTAAACCTGGAACAGTTACAAATTAGATATGAATCCTGAGTATGATTTGATTGTTTTACGCCAACAGAAAAAGGGAGGGATAGGGATTGAGGCTGATACACTAACACTGAGCTGAGACAGGACATCAAATCAACAATGGAAATAATCTGTGAGGGTATATCATGGGTGCACGGAGCCTCTGAGGTGTTAATCCCTTAGAGTTTTATTGCTGCCAGTGTAGAGACATCTTGGAAACAGCAATTAGACTTTCATTTTGTGGAAATAACACACATACACATACATGTATTTATGGTGTCTTTGTTGGGTCCATTAAGAGATTTGAATTCAGGACCGTAGAATGTTAAAACCCCCGACAAAAGCCTTGAATTCAAATAGAGCTTCTCCGCAGCTGGCTGGTGCAAGTCATCACGTTAACAGTGGCTCGATGCCATTTGAGTGTCTCAGTGTTTAATGCCAGCGCCACAGCAGGGCCCTGGACCGGGGACACCGACATGCAGCCATTTATCATGTTATCAATTACACTTGACTGCTTTTGGTACCACATGACTTGCCAAGATGTCGGCCATGGAGAGAGTGGATTTGTATTTGAATTTGAAGAAAGAGAGGAGAAGATGGCTGGGTTTTCAGTCTAAATAAATGCTCTCCCCATACACAGATTTATACACTGTACACAAATTATTGTACAGTTTATTACTGCACAAATTACTTGAACTCAGCGCAATTGTATATTATTATCAGCCACATCCTCTCTTATTCCATTCCGGGGATATCTGGTTCATTTGCTCTCTTTTCTCTGAGCTCCCCCCCCTCCTCCTCCTCCTCCGGTAGCTGTTCTTTCAGCACCAACACCACTGCAGCAGAACTCTGCCCCTCTCCACCTTTAACACCACATGTTTTCTTTTTATAAACCAAACCTTCACCTTCGCTTCAGAAAACCACAAACAAATAGGTCTCTGTGATAATCAGCAAAGAAATGGAAACACTGTGCTTTGGTTCAGTTTCCTCCAACTGCACTGAGAGATTTCAATCGGACATCTTTTTTCTAACCTCTGATTAAAAGACTTGTGAGTGAAACTAAAGTCTGCAAGGCCATTAGAAAGCAAACATCCATTCACTAGTTTTCCTTTTATGTAACTGCCTTTTAGCGGGTATATATTCTCAGCGAGCACTTAAAGAACTTTTAATGTCCATTTAGACTCCATAAAGGCCAATATGCTAATGCACTGCCTTTAAAACAGAAATGGAGCCCTTCTGAGTCATACTAATATTTAGGAATTTGGCTTGATACCAAGCTGTCATTCAAGATTCATATTCAGCATTGGACAGATGAAGTCAAACTATTTTTTTTTTTAGTAAACTTAATGTCACACCTGATTACAGAGAGAGCTGCCACGTCATTACTCAGAGGCTAATTAACTGACTTCACAAACTTGGATGCACTTACTCACTGACAAGCAGAAATAATCATCTCATTACGTTTATCCTGTAACCTCAGAAAAATCCTCAAAGTTATCTAGCAAAATTGTTTTTTTCTTTATTTAGCAAAACAGCACTTATTGTTCTCTAGGTAGCTGAAAATGCTCTTTTGACATTTGTTCGCTGCCTGTTCCACACCTCAGCAGTGAGATGTTGTGCTTTTATCAAAGTTTTCTGTCATAGTGGTTGATTTGGCCTCTGTCACTATAGCAGCATAGCTAACAGTAGAGCAAGGAATCAAGTAGTTAGGTTTACGTTGATGTAACAAAGCAACAGTCAGGAAGTGAAAACATCTGTGAGTTAGTAAATAAGCAGCTTTAAAGAAATAGTTTGACAAACCATTTGTATATTTACTATATGTAGCCAAAGATAGATGAGAGCATGTCTATAGGCTACCACTAGAATATGTATGCAGCCAGCAGCTGGTTCAGTTAACTCAGAACAAGAACTCATCAAAGTCTTGAGGCCTTATTCTATCTTGAAACACACAAGATATAAAGTGACATGGTAGTGAGTGATATTTAAAAGATGCTGGCTTCATTGTCTTGTTTGGGCAGAGTGAGACAAATAGATGTTGCCTCCTTTTTGCTCGTCTTTGTGCTAAGCTAATCTAGCGGCTGGCTGAGTATTCATATCTAATGCACAGACATGAGAGCTGCATCAGTCTCCTGATCCAACTGTAAGAAAGCAAATGAGCTTCTTTCCCCAAATGGTAAATGGTCTGTATTTATATTGTGTTATGTAATATATAATTAATATAATAATGTATTATTATTATTATTATTATTATTATCATTATGCCGTTTTCATCATTCACTTATTCACACCCATACATACAGTGTATCTATGTGCAGCACCTTCTCTGAGAATGATGAATTTGAGGGTCAGTATCTTGCCCAAGGACACTTCGACATAAAGAATGGGGAAGACTGGAATCAAACTGCCGACCTTCTGGTTAGAGGATGACCGCTTTATCCCCTAAACCACAGCCGGCCAAATGTGAAAATTAGTTTCTTCAATCTAAATTCTGAGGCTTTAGTTTCTATTGTTGTGTGCAAGAAAAAATCTTCACGTAAGTAAGAAAGCAAACCATTAATTTGTGTCTAGTTCTCAAATATCAAATTGCCTTGTAAAGGAGCTATTAATAATAGCTTTTGATTACTATGATTATTCAGCAGATTAGCAGGTGAGCTTTTTGTCTAAGACGGGGACTGATTTGACGCTGTAAATCCCATTTATGTGGTGCACTCAAGTTTTTAGGCGTTTTTCAGAATAGCACCCTGTTGTGTGTTGACAGCCCCCCCCCCCAAATCCCCTTTTAGTTGCAGGGCAGCACATTTGGCTAGATCTGTTCACAGCGGAGGCCATTTTGCTGATGGTCTCTCTGCTCTCGCTGCTTTGAAGCTGTTTGCTTTGTGTTTTCAGGTCTGCTGAGCTTGTAGCATGTCACGCTCAATTATCATAAAGGGAAAGGTTTGCTGGCCGTCCAAGCATGGTTCAAGTGTTTATTTAATTTTTTTCATCCCAAGTGTACGTTTGCGTATTTGCACACAAGCATCACTCTGATAAGTGGCCTGTCGTGTGGAGTGCAGCAGGCAGCCTGATTTAAGAGACGGGGTAGTCTATGAATGCGAGTGTGTGTCCGATATGTTGTCAGCATCTTACATTAGCTGAGTGTCATTGGATTCACTGCTGCGTGTACATGTGAGCTGGGGAGTGTGTGTAGCAAGTACAGTGAGCAGCCTCATGAGTGATGGGCACGATGACAGTGTCTTAGCGTAGCTGGAGTCCAGCCATGTGCTTGGTGGGAGAACCGGCCCTTTAAAACCTATCAGCCAATCAGGCGGGGGATGCTGGGAGCAGGCCGTCCTTGGGAACGACCTTGCAGGGGGGCCAAGGGATGGAGAGGGAAGAGCACGCGCAGTAGGGGCAGATAAAAGAGAGGACGAGAGCTGTGGTGGGAGGATGGTGGAAAATCTGCGGGATGAGAGAAAATGTATGTACAAATGTTATAATCTGCACCACAAAGGCAATTTACTGCTCCACGAGCCAGACAGATGGATAGAATAAATAGAAGATAGACATCTAGATACAGACAGATGAATGAGAGATAGATAGTTGAGAACACTAAGAGGATTAAAAGTTCAGCGGGCGTAGTTCTGCCCCGCTCCACCTCTCTGTCTCTTTCTCTCTCGCCTGTGACAGACACACAGACGTCATCGCGTCCAGATTAAATTGACATCATGCCACGCTCGAACGTTGCATAAGAATTTCTCTGAAAGGGACGAGAGAAAGGAGGAATAAGAATAGGGCTCGGATTTAGAGCTGGAAATAGTGTGGGCACAAAGAAATGTGGTTGAAAGCGGGGGAAGATAAAGCAGATTTTTTGAGACTCTTCAGAGAGTAGAGAAGAAAACGTTGACAGCCAGGAGATGGTTCACCTTAACATAAATTACCGGTCGTGGTAAAACCCCCATAGGCTGTTGAGCCATGCTAGCTGTTTACCCCTGTTTACGGTCACTATGCTAAGCTAAGTTGGCATTTCTTCGCTGTAGGTTCATAATCTATATGTAAAGATGGACGACATGACAGCTCCTCGGAAGGGAAGCCAAAGTGTCTGCATCGCCCCCTGGTGGCCGAAATATTTCAAAGATGTTTCTTTTCATCCCTTTAGTTTACTTTTGAGTTCTAATTTTTCTTTTTTGGTGGGGGGAAACATCAGGATTAGTAGCTCAAACTGGACTCTCATGGTTGAGAGTGTGAATCAAGTGGACTTCACAGTCACAGCTCCATCCCTGGATCTCTACTCTGCAGCCTGATGCATAATGTCCTCCTGGGTGCGATATGGCAGTGTTTGTTTATGGGATATTTTGTCTTTAGGAAGTGGAGACACTCCGTCCATCTTTACAAACAGCCTATGGTTCATATGTACTGGACAGACACGAGAATGGTAGTATAACTATGTTACTTTAAGGATTCAACTGTATAGTCTATCTAAAAAAATAATGTAGGTAAAACCATTCAAATTAAAGATGAGATATACGGTTGATTATGCTTCTGACCACACTCTCTCATTTCGCGTTGATTACAACCTATATAATCTCAACAATAGCCTGATGATGAGTTCCAAGGTTTCCAGTCCTCCTCCCTGTGTGGTGTCAGCAGCAGGCGCAGCAGTGCTGCAGCTCCAGATGCTGTGTCCTGCACGGCCCCATTCTGTTACAGATGATGGAGTGGGAGTATGTCTGTGTGAGATTGTGTGTGCGTGTGTGTGTGTGTCTTTGTGTATGCAAGAGCAAGATGGTGCTAAAAATAGTTTGGCTGTAGTGTGTCTTAATATGTTGCATGCTTGTTTGCGTCAGCATGTCTGTATATGCACCATGTGCGTTACGACAAAGGGTGAGTAGGGTGCGTGTGTGTGTGTGTGTGTGTGTGCGTGCGAGTGTACATATGTGACTGAGGGCCTGCTGCTGCTGTGCCCAATGAGCCAATTTGAAGGAGTGTTTGCCCGATGCTATGCTAACAACGCAAACTCAGCAACATTTACATTTCTGCTGCACCCAGTCACCACAGACATTGGGCCCTGCCCTGTCCCCCCCTACTGGACCACAAGTGATGTGCATATCACACGCACACACGCACTGACGCACCTAGGCACCTACGCACCCACCCACCCCCACACACACACACTAAAAGCTAAAGATTGCAGAAATAGACATCTCTACGCTGCATGCTTATTTTGGATGTTCATTCGTCTTCTGAGTATGTCTCAGCTGTGTGTGTATACGTAGGAGTGTGTGTGTGTGTGTGTGTATGTGTGTGTGTGTGTGTGTGTGTGTGTCTCTCCTGTCCCAAAGCCTTGTCCCCTGGATTTCTATTCATGCCCTTATACTGAGCTCTGGTCTGAAAGAAAGAGGCTGCTGTGGGCTTATTACTGCAAGACTCTCACATTGTTCCCCTCAGTGGGAATGTGAAGTGTGTGTGTGTGAGTGTGTGCAAGTGATAAGATAATTGGCTCTCGCCGGCCACTGCTTTGTCTCCTCTGTCGCTCGCTCACACGTACAGTCGCCGGCTGCAGTCCAAATGGAAGCTGGCGGCCGGTGAGAGGCGTGTCATGTCTGTGTGACAGGTCCTGCACATGCCACGCCGATCGTGACTGAAACACTCAACAGAAGCCGAGGCTGTAACACTGAAGAGTAAAGGGAGTGCTGGTTGTCAGGGTCACCCTGTCAAATGACCCTGGAGACCAGAGGTCGCCCTGGCAACTACCACCAGTCCTCCTCTCGCCCATCCCCCCTCTCACTTCAATTGTCATCACATAACTCAACTGTCAGTGCACACGGTCCAGCACAGGGGCATATAAGACACACATACCTAGATAGTACATAGACTGAGTCCAGTGTGTTAGAGCATTATTTATACTATGTTTAGCTCATCTATCCTAGGGAGAAAAAAAAGGAAAGAGATGGTGATGATGGATTCAAACCACACAGAACATTGCAAAGCTGCATCCCATTTAATCCCTACCTGCTGCTGAGAAGCTACTATAGCAGTGGGCTATTGGTTTCCTGCCAGGAGCCTCCAGCCGGCTGCTGGGATACTAATGAGACTGTGGCTCCTCCACAAACTGCCCTGGTTACCTGTCCCCTTTACTCAGTGGATCGTCTGTGGAGAGATGCATTTACATAGTCTACTAGAAATTATAAATATTATATATATAAGCTCTTAATGTGTTTAGCCACAGATAACATTTCTTGGAGAAAGGGTTATTTCCCAACCTCTCATCGGGTGACCTTCTGCCACCGTCTTGATTAAACTCCGTATTATTAGAAATGCCACCTTAAGCTTAGCTGCAGCCCAGCCTCTAAAATGCACTCTCCTACATCTATGAATAGCTCTGTTTTTTTTAACAGACCACGAGCTTAACCTTTCTTAATCCACTTTGAATGCTATTAAGAAATTAAAACTAATAATATTAAAATAAATACTTGCAAATATGCCTAATATGCTCTTGAATTTTCGGAATTTGATATTTGCGTTTTAATTAGGAGGAATAGTAAGGATTATTGTGATTATTGTGATTATTTTCAGTGGTAGTAGTAGTAGTAGTAGTAGTAGTAGTAGTAGTAGTAGTAGTAGTAGTAGTAGAATCGGTTGAACAGGAAGAAATGGTGAAGAGTACAGGCCCCCGCGGTAGAAAAGAGTGTCAGCTTTGCACATTTCTCCCTTGTATATCACCCTGTCTCATGTCCTCTTCAGAATTTATTTCCCTCCTTCTTCTTCACCTCCCTCCCATATCTCACTCTTCCCTTCTTCCCTTCTTCCCTCTCATTCTTTCTTTCTTTCTTCCTCATGCCAGTGGACTCATGAGGAGTCTGATTAACGATCAGCTTTCATGGTCCTTGATACTTTTATCTCCCACATGCATTTTCTTCACATCTTGAGTGTGTGTTTGTGTGTAGCAAGTGCGAACAGATGAGTAATGTGATGAGGATCAAGATGAAAGCGAAGGAGGGGACACACTGAGTCTCTAGAGGCATTTGACTGGGGTGACCCTAATGGCTGATTGGCTAATACCGTGTCCTCTGAGCCATCCCATGATGCTAAGAGGAAGTATAGCTCCCAAGGTTATGCATGGCAACACATAGTGGAACATGCAGCGTCCAAAACACAACTGCACACACTTCAAACACACACGCATGGACAAGTGAAGCCGAAGCTTATCCTTGGCAAAGCCTTGGGGATTGTCACATTTCCATTTAAACTGCTACAGACACGTTAAAGCAGTAAATCACAGGTCACTCACGTCCTCGGAGGAGCAAGGTGAGGGACACACCTGCTGGGGGGGGCTACACTAAAAACACATGCTGCCGGAAACCAGCCTGCTAAAAATGACCAGTCTCTTTTCTTCTATTTGTTTAATACTGGATAAAAAACAAGTGCTGCAATGGTTGGTCAGAAAATGGAGCTGCAAACATTTGCATAACCAATCACAGTGAAGCAATTTTCAAGAAAGTTTTTTGATGACTCATTGGCTTGGGATTCCGAAATGACATCTGGTTGTGGAACCAGATTCAGGATTTCTTTTCACTTTCTTTAATATTGTGCTTGTTTTTCAACATTTGTGTTGATCTGTTCAGTGAAAAAACAGCATATTTAGGGCACAGATATTTATGAGTGTGTGCAAGTTGGTGCAGATCCAAATAAAAACCCAGATTTAGTGAATGATTGTGGTTTAATAAGGAGATTGTTGTTTGTGCTCTAATGTCTGTTGTTATCACAGGACAACTGAGAACAACTGACAAGCCATCTCCATCTCCTGATGAAGACCAGAAGACAACATTTTAAGGTTCAGGAAGAAAATCTAACATGTGGATCTTGAGTCAGGATTTAAATTTAGCTAAGTATTAGAAACTTAAGATTGTGTTTTCCACAAATGACTTTAGACAGAGAGCCTATCTGGCAACACAAGCCAGATGACCCTCCATGCAGCATTAGTTGATATAGCTGTGTCCAGCAGGCGGATGCATTAGACACATTGTATAGCCTGAGGACACTGTGCAGTGGCAGAGGTCAATTAGTTCTGAGTTCTGCCATATTACAGTCGACTTATGACATTAAGAGGTTAAACTCAATCAGCCTGGCAGTAGAAATGAAGAACAGACATGAATATAATTAGACAGTCTTTGTGTGACATCTGCTGATTGCTCCTGTTTGTTAATGGTTAATTCAAATCTCTGTAAACTGTGGGTGTGGCCGGATTGAAAAAGAACTGAGAGAAACAACTGGAAACTTCCTGGCAGGGGGGACACATCCATCCCCTCCACACACACACACACACACGCATCGACATCCATTCAATCTGGACAACCTAACCCAAACCCTCCCCTATCCATAAACAGTAACCTGACCCAAACATAGCCTCAAATCTCAACAAGGACATAAGAATTGACCTTGTACGTCATTGGGACGGGGCTTTGGTCCCAGAGAGGACTACGAGTCCTGACAAGCTTTGTGTGTACACCAATAAAAGGTCCCAACAAAGTTAGGATAACACACACACACAAGCACATACACTTCATTAGGTTGAGTGGCTGTAAATCGCAAATAAATAATGATTTGTCAGATTATGGCATTTTCACTAGCATATGCTAACAATGTCGTGCTGCTAAATCAAGTCTTGTTTCCTCGGACTGAATGATCAGTTGAGCCATTTATCACTCTGTGGAAACATGTCATTATTCAAGTGTTTCCCTGGAAGCCATTTGAATTCATTGGTGTAACTGTGTGTGAGTCTGTGTGTGTGTGTGTGTGTGTGTGTGTCGGTATGAGTTGGCAAGGGTGCACGTGTGCCCAGAAATGTGACTTCAGATTGAATAAAGTGAGGGATGATGAAGGGGAGGGAGTTTGGATGAGTCCCCAAGAGGCACTCTGTTCAAATGTTGAGTCATCACCGGGGAATGAAACATCTGGCTCTGTTTTGGTGTGGTGGCCTTCACTGGCTGGTTGTTCTCATTTACTCCAAAATACATTTAATCAAGCACAGAGGAACCTCAGCTGATTGAAGAGTCCGTCTCAGGAGCAGCTCTCCTGCACGTACGGCCCTGATTTAACAAATACTCAGATGTATTTCAGTCATTCCATTTATTTTATCCTTATAAGTATGCACAAGGAGATTCCAGTTAGACTCAAGCTTCTCTTCTGATTATTTGTGTATGTAATGTAGCTTAAGACAGGTAGTTACATAATGAGTCTAGATATATAATGAATATATATGCATGCAGTCAGAGGGTGGGGGGCATAAGCATGAAAAGAAATCCTACTGGATACTATCTCTTTAAAGCCGACTCACCCGATTGGCCAGACCACTTGTTAGACAACATGTATCAAACATTGAAATGAAGGATCAAAAAATGTTGATTCAAGATAAAATAACTGATCAGTATCACTTATTGCAACCTTTATGAAGCCTTTATAAACTAGAACCACTTTATTGATATGAGTGCATGACTTAGTAATGTTCATAGATCAGATGAAAGCAATGCTAACTAAGTGTTTGAGTTTCCATTCGATGATAAATCTCTTTGATAATTTATATTCATGATCATCATATTTCTTTGCAGATGAGTTTTGTATTCCATCAGGGGAACTTTGAAAATTGGATAATTTGGCATCTTAACCTTTGGAAAATAGAAGCAAAGCACCTCCTCCTGTTCTGAAGTGCATTGATTAACACATTTTCAACCTCTCAAACTGGAGACTTAGCTGTTTATGAAATGACCCAGCATTTTTAACTGAAGACTTGTTGGCTTCCTTTTTTATTTCACAACCCTCCAACCCGAAAGAGAATAAACTTCCATGTTCAAGAATATGAACATTTACTTCATGCAGCTGTGAGATATGGTTGAAAGCTTCTGCAGAAAAATAGCTACATCAGTAAAAGACTTCATCATGGACCGGTCTTCCAAAGGTTAACAACGAACCACAGAGAAATAATTATTAAACATTAAAACCAATAAAACCTTCATAAATTGAGCCTAAAGGGGTGTGTCCGTTATTTGGCTTCATGCCACAAATGAATCTTAATCACAGTCACAAATCGCCTCCCTGTGGTTTAAATCCTCTGATTAATGTTGGATCTGTGTCTATGGCATCATGGCTCGGGCTAAGGCAGATTTTATTGCTCAGAACAGATCATCACCACACAAGGATGAATTATCACGAGTTTTACGACGCCATCATTATCCACCTCATCCTGCTCATTGAAGCATATTTCACCGGTGCAGCAACATCTCCCCACAGTGTTTGCTAACGGCTCCTGTATGACGACTAGAGGTCATTAAACCCTCTGTCCTCTCTCCCTTCTGTCTCTGTAACCCTCATCTTGTGCAGGAGTCCTGCTCAATGAGGCAGAGGAAAAATTCACATCTGTGCAACGCCGTCGCACCACCTGCATCTGCAGTGCAGACCCAGCGTCTGTGATTGGAGGGAGAGGACACACCCCGGTTTGATTGGACAAGAGCTGAGACTCAGCAAAACGTGACTGGTGTGAGAGGAGTCTCGTGTTGCTGGGCTCGTTGAAACGTTTGTTAATACGAGTGAGGATACCAAGAGTCACAGGGAGGAAAAAGTGAGAGTTGTTACAGGGGAAGTAGGTGCAGGACACTGCAGATGAGGAGGAGAGCGAGTCACAGCGTGTGTAATGTCACAGCCTCCTCACTGTGTCTCTCGGTCACAGTATCCTCACACACACACACACACACACACACACACACACACACACACACACACACACACACACACACACACACACACACACACACACACACACACACACACACACTGTTCTTCTGCACAAGTCGACAGCCCACCGCTGATACCAGACCAGGGAGTAGTTGGGATTGTGGGTAATGTAATTTGTGAGCTCAGCCGGGGAAGGCGTGTTTTTTAAAGGGCATGTTGGACATCTCATCCCTTTAAATGAGAAAATGCGGAGCTATTGAATGGGAGTCACTGGGCAGGAGCAGAAGAATGATGCAGCCTGAGCTGAGAGCATTAAATATTAAAGATAATTTTAAACCAGCTGGCATCAGGACTGGGAAACAAGCTGCTGATGTCACACACTCACTCACACACACACACACACACACACACACACACACACACACACACACACACACACAGGGTTGTACACATGCAAACCCCCCATAGCCAATTGTTTTTCGTCACTCACTTTTGGTAGCAATCTGTCAAATTACACATTTTAACTTTTATTACTGCATTTTGGCAAATGAATAGTAAGGAGCTTGTTAGCTTAGCTTAGCATCAAGACTGGAAACAGGGTGAAAGAGCTACAGCCTGCACCTATACAACTTGAAATGAGCCGTTTGATCAGAGCCCGTTATCGGCTAATACAGGCTTCTTTCAACAAGATTGTGAATTTTCAATTGATAAATCAATTGATAGTATAATATATGATAAATATTCTCACAAATGTTGACATCATTACCGATTCTGCAAAGGCACTATGAGCATTATAGTCTCATGAGCACCCTCACCTCTTCTTAGACACACTTATGTTTCATTTTGGATGGATTCTTTCCTAACATTGTTCCCCCCCTTTATTCACAGATTTCATTATTTGACATTAATGTAATTTTGAGTTACATCCCCATGTTGAATAATTCAAACGATGTGTCCTGCCCTGGTCACATAGGGAGCAAAGTGCTGGAATATTGAACACCTCTGTAGGACCATTATCAGGCGGTGTATTAATTGTTGCTGCTGAACACAATTGCAAAGACAATGATTAACCAGCGCTGTATAATGATTACAACTGTACCATTGTTTCACATTAGATAAGAATAGTTTTTGGTGTTTGCCTGTTTACAAGAGCAACAATGGCCGGTCAGATACTCTCAGATACTATAAATACATTTATAGCTTTACTTGACTCTACATTTAAATAATTTAAGATGCACTGTTCTATCCATACCAGTACCATTCTAGGTTATTTCTGGGTTCATTCATTTCATGCATGTAGGCCACAAACCAGGTTATACAAGTCAGACCACTGAGAAACACGCAGTTCCAGTTGGACCCAAGCTGCAGTGGCGTCTCTCTCTCAGCTGTCCAGTGGCCTTGTCTGCCCTCCACCTTCAGCTCCCCTTTAATCCCCAAAGCCTCTGTCCCTCTCTTCCTCTTTCACAGCCTGTTCCCCTTATCTACTCCACCCGCTCTCCCTCTCTCCAGACTCCACTGGCATGATTTCCCTGTCGCGAGGGCGTCTCGACAGTGTCACTCACCATGGTGCCAGTGCTCGTGCCTCCTTCATCCTCGTGCGCTCCTCTCACGCAGTTTGTCCTTCTGGCCTGGTGTTTACAGAATCAGCCCCGTTGAAATATGATAGCAAGCAGATTTTAAAAAAGAAAAGAAAAAGGGGAGAAGTTGGGGAACTTTCGCAAATATATTTTTCTACTAACGCTACAATTGCAGATAGCTAAATTACAATCTGCTTCACTAACTATCATGATAAATAACAATCAGCACCTTTAAACCTATGGACACACACATGCTGCTTCCATGGGGGCCCAGTTATTTGTTCACTTCATCATCTCATAGCTGCTGAAGGTGCAGGTACTACTCAGAACTAATGTGTTCTTTTGTGATTCAACTTTCTCAAATTGCAGCTTAAATATCACACTTCTCTAAAATCTGTATGCATTTCTAGTTCCTAATATGGATATTGAAGGTCACTCAAGGTTTCCTCGACCTTGACAGGCTTTAAACAGGCCTCCATTTATCAAGTGTGTGTGTGTGTGTAGCTACTCACCAGGTAAGCTAACAGCATGCAGCCAATCATGCTAATCATTGTCATACACATGATGAACACGGGCAGAGATTGTCCACCAGGCCAGGCTGCTCAGAAATCACTCAGAATCGAGGGGAGTGCATGATCAGCTGTGTCTTTATGTGCCTTTAACATGGAGCCACACACTCCGCTCTAATGCAAGCAGTCAAGGTCACCCAGTAAATCCCCGCTCGCCTACTTTGCCGGGAGTCAAATCAGCCGTTTCCTCCATCCCCCATCTTTTCTGTCCACCCCGATTCTCTCAATCCCTCTCTTCTGCCTCTATTTTTAACCAGCTTAGCAGCACTGAAGGCATGAGAGGTTTATTCTCTGCCTTCTCCCTCACTCATTACCTGGCTGCTGATTCACAAAGTCTGCTAATCCCATAATGCTGGAACTGCACAGATCACTGCTAGGTTAGAGGAAAGGAACACGGTTAACCCCGGGGACGGTTTCCCTTCGAGAATTTGTGATTTATTATTATGGATTAGATCTTCGAAAAAATATTTTGAAGAAACACAACTTATCTTGACATCTCTATCTATCTATAAATCGCCCAACCGACATGTTCATCCCAACCACACCACTGCTACACTCCTTCAATCATTACACCAAGACTCATCTGAGAGACGAACGACTCCTGCTGCACTCACAGCATCATATTTATCGATCCAGATGTCTTTATAGTTCCCACCTTAATGTACAGTGCAGCGGACCTATAATTAGAAAGACTGCATGAATGGATAGGCCCAGAGAAGTCCTCTTCACATCGCAGAATGAAAGTCATGGCTGCCATACAGGGCTGGGAGAGTTTTCAGTGCCTCTTGCAGAGCGAGCCGACCTCTGCGTTGTCTTGAGCGGCCTCACAGCTGCAGAACACCTTGTGTCAGCAATGAACCCCTTACCCACTCCGTCCTCCTCAGACGAAACCCTGTGTGATCAGAATACAGGCAGGGAACGGAATGCAGAGTCATAGTGGGCCGCACCTCGGGCCTCACCTTCCTCTGCAGCAGGCCGGACTCATCCAGGTCACTGCTGCACCACATACACACACATTAATTTGGCTAAGCTGCGAGACACAAGGGGTTTACGCATGTGAGTCAGTGGTGCAGGAGGCTGATCTATGTAATCCTTATATTCTGCATCTGCGAAGGCTGTAGCTCTATTTTTTTTTTTTTGGTGCAGTCTCACCAGCGCTGGAAATGAATCACGCTGATCTATAAAAGGTTCCCCCCTCTTGTGCCTTTCAGACTTTTCATGCACTGTGATTGGAGGAAACGCAGCTTAAGATAGAAAGAGATGAGTCAGACAGGACGAGAGGAAGCAGGAGAACAAGCGGCTGCCACTGTTTCCAGACCAGTGCAGTTTGGGTCTTTAAAGCCCAGAGCCCTCACATGGCTGAGTGTGGGCACTGCAGATCCGCTCTGAGATACAGACAATGATGATGAACGTCAGTGACCATATTCACTCATAACCTAAATACATTAATTTCAAAATCTATTCAGTATTTTCTGCTTCAGACGTCAGAAGATGATAACGTTCAGCCATGGTACGCATTGTTCTACTCTCAGTCCCTACTGCCGCCATGTGGTGAAACGGTGGAGTTACAACCCAGTTAAAGAAAAGAGAAACTCATGTTAATTAACAAGGATTCAAAAAGAATCATGATTAAAAATGTTTATTGAATCAACGTCTGTAATAACAACATTGGAAAAATGCAGGCAATCAACACAGATTGAAATCAACATTAATTCAAAGATAAACATACATTGCTGTCCTCACAAGGCAAATGAACAAAATAAACACCTTGTTGGCACTAAAACACAAAGAATTTCATTTTGAACCAGTATTTATCTACTCAATAAATCTTACTAACTATTACTGACCTGTTTAATCCTCAACCATGATGATGACAGACATGTCAGTCTACTAGCAGAGTCTGTGTCAACCCCTGTGTGAACTCCATACAGAACTATTTAATCCAGATTTATCCTAATCCACACTTTTAGACAAAGTGGACAAAAAAGTGGTTTTGAAGTAACAGATATCCTTTCAAATTACAGCACCGTGTTTAACCTCTGTTTCCTGATCTAATATGGCTTTAAGGATGGATGGATGCAAGTAGAGGCTAGAGGCCGGTGCTATCAAGTCACTCACAAACTCACCAACCGAACTGAGAGGCACTGCATTTTCACACGGAGGGCAAAGGCCAGAAGCAGAGAACGCAAGAAAAAAACAAAAAAAATATTGAAATCAAACTCAAACATGAACATAAATATAGTTTTGCCCCCCCCCCCCCTCGTCACTGCCGTTTACACCCTGATGCCGTCACGGTCTCCGAGTCCCGTCGCCTGATTAACTGCAGCTAATGGCTTCTCCACAGGGTGCCTGGTTTACAGCGACTTCTCGCCCCCTGGTTCGGAAAGCAACAAGAGCCGACCGAGCTGACACGTCATACCCACATACATTGTGCTTCTGCTAACCAGCTCCTGATGTGCGTGACAGCTTGACATTCATAATGCAACGCAGTTTGCTGTTCAAACGTAAAACTGCTCCACGCCTCTGTCACATACTTACAACGTATCCTGACTATGTAACATTCAACAGAATAATCTACCTAAAACTATATCGTCTTTGATTTATTTCCAGTTTAAGAAAAATAAGTTCATTATATCACTATAGCTGTATGCTACAGTCATGCATATAGTGCACTTTGTATCCTGCTGGCTCAAGCTGATCAGGGTTTAAAATGGAAAAAAAAAAAAAACACTCACACACACAACAGCAACAGAAGAATTCATGACTACATAACAAATGTTGATATTCACACGTGCTGGCTCTCCCAAGATGGAGCTCATTTCATGTCTGTGTCATTTTAGGCCGAAATGAGCACTGACTCAATCACTCACTCATACATGCACTCATATTTACACAGGCCAGTGTATGCAGAGGCTTCCCACTCATCACACAAACATGGCCGGCGACACAAAGCTATCCCCGCGGTCGACATGGGGGCCCTGGTGATCGATGTGGGGGTCACTGTCAGTGCGCATGTAGGGAGGCAGGACCTCGCTGTCTCCCGGATCATCCCAGCCATTGGGGGCAGCAGAGAGGTAATGCTCCCTATCCTCGTCTTCATGGTAAGCATCCAGGTCCTGTCGGAGATAAGGCAGCGGTCACGTATGTTAGAATGTATATTAAAACTGCATCGCTCAGAATGAAAAACATGTGTCTGCTGGTTTTTAAGCAGTGCTACAATAGAGAAGCTCTGATGTTGACCTATTATTATAAATGAAATTAATAATATTTATTATTATTATTATAGCTATGTTTAATTTTTCCTTTAAATAGCTATCTATAAATTTGCCTTTTAAACGCCTGAATCATGTAATATAACATTCTATCTCATCACTACACTGCATCAGTGTAACTAGAGAAAAATGACTTACTACATTTCAAACAGTGTCATTTAACTACTTGTCATGTTCAGCCTTAGTCTTGTTTTTACCAAGTGAAAACATACAAATGTTAATCTTTATCATTGCTTTGAATTTCTGGCAGAATCTGATGAGTAAACTGTCACTGTGAGCTCCTCGGGCTAATCAGTGTATTTTTAGCAGGGCTGCGATGACGCAGTGTCACACACCATTAACCAAAGTTTTATTAAAATCCAATGGTGAGATCAGCCTGGTTCCAGACTGAATCACGGCCCAGAAGCAGAGGGGGGAAAAGAAATGGCCACTCAGTCAGAATAGCAGGCTGATCTTAAACGCTGCTCTGTGAGGCAGGTTGCAGCTGAATGAGACGATACAATAACAGAATAAAATAAATAAATTAACATCCTAATTTACCCACAAATTAAAAAATAGAGAACAAATGAAGTAATGAAAGATCTAGTCTTTCATGAACCATTTCAATCCTCATTGTTCCTTTAAAAAAAGAATTTGCAGATTAATTGAATTAATTAATTTAACTAAACACTGGATTATATCTACAACCTGTAACTGTGCAATTACTTAACGAGGCATTATATTCTAGCGACACAGTGGTGCAATGTTAAGCACCGTCACAGCAAGAAGATTCCCAGTTTGAATCCCAGTTTGTTTGGGTGTCTGCACGTTGTCCTTGTGTTTGCTCTGGTTTATTCCTGGTACTCCAGCTAATCCGCCATAAACACGCAGATTGAATGAAAGGTTAACTGGAGACGCTCGACTGTTCATATATGTGAATGGTAATTATATCTCTGTATGTTCGCTCAGTATCATGTGGGTTTCAGCCGCTGCCTACGACCCTCAGAAGGATAAGCTCTATAAATAAAGAATGCTCCTTGTGGAACACACGCTCTGCATTCCGACGAGGCCAGGCTGCATATACCACACGTGTTACACATAACAGACCCACTAATGATCCACCAGGATTGAAGAGGTGGTAATTAATGATTAGAAATGGGAATCATCCTCAGACGTCTCCCTGATGAACGTAAGGCACTAAATAAGACATGTTCTAAATTAAGCATGGAATCACTGGACGACAGACAAAGACTATTGTCCATTTCAGTTACAGTGATCCGACACCTTCTCCTTGTTGAGGAACACGTGTCCTTACCGTGACCGGCTCATCACTCTGGGTATTGTAGTACTGGGTCTGTAGGGGTCTGTCCACAGCCACCGGGACATAACTTGGGTTCCCCTGCTGAAGACAAAAAAAACAAATCTGATAACTCTGCCGACAGTTCTTTGATTTTTACCTGAACAAGCGTTCAGCTGTTTATATTGTTGTTGTTATTATTTCAGACGTGTGTCGAAGGCGACTCACCCCGTTGGTGATGTTGTTGGTCTTCTTGGGGGGAGGGGGCTTGTACTTAGGCGGACCACTGCAACACAAACACACACAGCCGCTTAGTGAGTCACAACAAATGTATGACACATGCTGCGTGACATTTCATCTAACACACAACAAACATCTGAGCGTGAAGACGACAACAACCTGTCACCCACACGCTGGTACTCACTCTCCACTATGCTTCTTGTTGCGATGCTTCTGGTACATGGCTATGGCTGTTCCGATGATGGCCAGCAGGAGGATGACTCCGATGATGGCTCCTATGATGCTGCCTGTGGTCGGACCTTTCTCTGGAAGACGAGTGTCTGCAGGAAGAGGAAAAGAGAGAAAACGGATGAAAACAAAGAAGTGGACATGGATAACTTGTTGGGCTGAAAGGAGCAGTGGTCAGATCCAGCTTCACTGGTTTAACACAATGGTTCCTGACCCTTTGGCCTTGTGAGCCTTCCAGTTAATGCCTGCTTGGAGCCTCTTGTCATTCTCTACATGTGTCAATGAGCAGTGAGCCGAGCAACTGGGACTTTTAGAAGCCACAGGAGATAAAGGGTCTGGTGGAAACTGCAAAGGATCCAAACTTAATGTATTATAGCTCATTTGAAACTGAACTGAGAAAGCAACAATTAGCCGTTTTGTGCTCGACTATTTCATGGCTGATTCGATTCAGACTTGATAAAAAGATCGGCGACGCATCTCCACTTCCTCCCACCATCCAGAAATGTCTGCAACATATCGTTAATAAGGATGCCACCATCTTGTGCATTTGAATCCAGTCTGCCCAGTAGCGTTCGGGGGATGGTGAAACAGTAGGGAAGTCCCACCCATACACTTGCTCAACCAATGATGAGTCAATCTCAACTGTCAATCACTGTATTTTTACCACTTTTTGTATAGCATCAAATAACTAAGGAAAACCAAACTTACTGGAAATGACAGAAACCCTCTTTGAAAAAAAAATATTCAGCATGAACTTTAACTT
Organism: Platichthys flesus; assembly: GCF_949316205.1. NCBI lineage: Eukaryota > Metazoa > Chordata > Actinopteri > Pleuronectiformes > Pleuronectidae > Platichthys > Platichthys flesus. The sequence goes on along the minus strand of NC_084955.1, from coordinate 18,564,655 downwards.
TTTAATTTGGTCCATTTCTCATCCACTAACAAAGAAAAAGCAGGATTTATGATCTACACTGCAGCCAGCCACCAGAGGGGGAGAGAGATGCTTTGGAGTCACCTGTGGGGAGACAGTATGTCGTCCATCTTCATACACAGTCTATGACTGAGACCAGTAACTTCACTGATCACCTGACAACTGCTCATCGATCTTCATAGATTATAAAAGAGGATGAAAGCTGATGCAGCTGAGAGCTTTAGAATCAGCACAGAAAGTCGCCCTTGATAAATAATTTTACTTCACAACAATGTTTTTCTTTCAGACTGTTGATGAATTAAAATATGTTTTATAATCTTCTCCATTTGTGAATCATCCTCCAACAGCTTAGATCTGCTTCGACACTGCTTTCAGGAGTCCTGCACCGCGGGCTGGGAACCACTACATGATTAACGGAGGTCTTATAATGATAAAAGAGGATCAGCAGTAGAAATGAGTGTGTGTGTGTGTGTGTGTGGCAGGGTGTGTGTGGGTGTGTGTGAGGAAGTACAGAAAGGGTATTGATTAGAGTGTCAAGTCACAGGGGTGATTAAGACGAACCAGAGGAATCATGCAGAGGTTCCACTAATGAACCATGAGTACACGTGAAAATGAACCAACTCACACACACACACCCTGTGTGTTTACTGGAGGTGCAACCAGGCTCATTATCCCCCCCATATTCCCAGGGGATTATGCTAATGAGGGGGTGGTGGAGGGCAGAGAGGATCTGACGCTCATCTGATGAGAACAAACTCTGGTCGTAGTAATTGGAAAGGTCACGACTGAATGTTGTTAGTCCCCTAATTACAATTTTCCTCCAACAATAGACTACTTTGAATATCTCCTAAAATAATTTCCCGCACACTGAAAAGTCTAATGATCTGGTCTTTCTCTCGCTCTCATTACGAGCCACACATCTTGTCTGCCCTGACCCGCCTGTTCTCCCCTTTACTTTACCTTCACTTTTCATTCTGCTGATTCACATAGACAGACTGTATTAGGTTTGAATACGTAACCTTCACAAAAGGCTTTGGGTCGGTTGGTTTTTTGCAATGCAATGAAATCGACTAGACTAAAAAGACTAAAATAAAACCTGTGAATGTGAAATGAAAGACAAAAACAGAAGAAAATGAAAGTGGATATCAAAGTCACTAAGTTTGCAACTATTTAAAAGATGAAACAAAATGTTTTCCTGTGATATAATTAAAGGAAATACTTTAATGGGCTGGACTGAGTTAATTATATTACTTTTATTCTGTTGGGTGCAAATAAGTTTTACATTGTTCTTTTCTTCTCCTTTGTGCAAAACTTCTATTCCTCCCGTCTTGGGACTAGAACCAACATGTGGTGCCCTCATTGCATCTAATTTATGCTTCTGTAGGGACACAAACTGTGCATGGCACGTCTATGTGTACAGTGTGAAATGTGTGTTTCTTATGTTACTCATTTTATTCTCAAATTTCAAATCAAACAGGATATTTAAGTGTATTTACTGCATGAAGTACTTTTACTTTTACTTAATGTTTGTATCAGTTGAAGTATAATTTTTCCTCCTGAGTGAAGGTTGTGGTTTTAAACTTTATGGGCAGAGAAGAGATTCATTATTTAATTTTACTGTCGAGCCGTGTTACATATGTAGTGTACGTGTAGATTAGGTTCTATTCTTTATTTTCGCAATGGCTGAATACAAAATACTGTGAAATAAGGATTATTTGATTGATAAGCGACATTAGACTAGATAGTTTCTGGTATTTTCTAGTATAATAATATGATATTATGAATTTATTCCTCTCCTTTAAGGTTGTGACGGATTAAAGTGATACAATTATGTTAAAGTTGGTTTAAATCATGTTTTTGGTAAAAAACGTTTTTCTTTTGTCAGCACAACATTAGATTCAGAGCAAAGAAAAGTGTGTACACATTATTTATTGAAGTCAATGATGATGAAGAGCAGCTATTACCCAGCAGAGGAAATTCAGACTGAGCTGCAGGAAATTAAAACTAATTATTCATGCAACAGTCAAACCAGAAGCTTGTAAAACACTTTTTGTTTCAGCTCAACCATAAGACACAGAGTCTGAGGAGGAAATTCAAAATGAACGATGCGGAACAATTAATCAAGTCTCTCCGAGGGCTGTCGTGATGGAGAGCGTGGAACATTTTCCTGTGGCATTTTTCAAAATGTCTTGATGGTTCTGCTGTGTTTTCCTTTTTTCATTTAGTGCCTCAATAGGAGCGGAGAGCTGATTTGCATAGCACAACACGGACGAGAGGAAAAGGCCAGGATGCCTTCATGTACTCTCAAACAATAGATTGGATGTGATTTACTCGCTGGCATTCCGGCTTTATTACAGATCCAACTGTTGACAGTGACATTTGGCATTAAAACACATCTACCGTTGTAAAATCCCTGTCATGTAATATGGGGGACCGTCCACGTGGGGGTGCTGTGTAACTTTAAAACCAAACAGCCACAGGACACTTCCATTGTAAACCTGATACCTGCCTGGTGTCTTGTTTTCACTGCTTCCTCATTCCACTGCTGTGTCTGTTTATCATCTCCTCCTCCTCCTCCATTTTCAGTCTTTAATTCCTTCAAACTCTTTACACCGCGGCCCACCCCCGACCCCCTCTGCGTCATTATCCAACCATTGTAATCTGCACTCGGCAGGTTTCAGGTAGAAATCTGTTCTTTCCCCTTCGTTAACCTCCGATGGAGAAGAGAGAGCTGCAGGGGAAGAGGCCAATTGTGTGGCTTGAGGTGTGATGCCTGGGTGCGAATGACTTGACTCGAGAGCTCAAGCCCTCCGTGTTGGCCGGGGACACCAGGCATGTCTCACGCTAATGAAATACTCCAGACGGACAGAGAGAGAGAGAGAGAAGATGGCTGTGTGTGTGTGTGTTCAAATCCATGCAGCTCTTCGCCAAGGACGTACAACAGACATGTAATCATCCACATTTAAGGAGCAAATCTACCTTCATGCAAACGCAAAATACACACACTTATGTATAGACCATGCTCACAGGCACACATTGTATTTAGAGGCAGCTGACATCCTGTGCTGCCTCCCCGTCACTCAGTCTGACATATTTACACAAACACACTGGTCTGCAGCGTGCCCTTTGCCCTGCTGCCTTTCCCGTCACATGCAAACACAAAGGCATACCTACGCGCACGTTAAGACACAAACAGAGGCGCACACCCAAACACTGAATCTGAACCAGCACTTTGCATTTATTTCCATTACTGTGAACGAGATGGTCCTCCCAGTTAAAGGTCAACTCCAGCCCTGTGAGCAGATCAATGCAGGGACCATCAAGTCAGATCCACATGTACGCCTTCCTATATGGGAGTGCTCCATCACTCACCCCTCGCCTGCACGGCCAGCCAGTCAACCACAGGCCACCGCTCTCCCACGGGGCACAGGAGACGAGGGGGGGGGGAGTGGGAGTGGAGGAAGAGGAGATAAGGCTGGATGGTTGACTGAAACTTTCTGAAATTACCACAGAGCCACTTCACTAAGTTCGGGAAAAAAAAGAAACACACCAGAATCTTTCCAGCTTTAGAATGCATGGTTGAATCTCTGAAAGTCTGCAGCCAGTGGCTATACAGTTTTTCACTTTGTACTTTGTTCTCCTCAACTCCGTCTTAAGATAGTTGTAGAGGGGGGGGGGGGGGGGGGGGGGGGGGGGCGGACATTTTTGGGGAGACGGATCATCAGTCCTGAAAAACTCAGTCCTGAGTCACCGACAGTAAAGCTCAGTGCTCAGGTATGAAAGTTCATTAGAAGTGAGTCAAGGAGAGAGACAGGGTGCTGAAGAGGAGAGTTCGGGGGGGGAGGATGACATTGAGTAGGTGAGAAGAGGAGAAATCCAAAAGAGGAAATGAGGGTGAGGCAGCAGGAAGTGCCAGGCGACTGCAGATGAAGGCCCTGATTAAGGGGATGGTTTCAGATAAGTACAGAGGGATTTCCCTGCTGATGCCAGCATCGGGCTGATCACACACTGAGAGGATGAAGGAGAGTGGGAAGACAAAGATCTCACATCCCTTTATTTCCCACTCAATCCCTTGTTCTGCCTCTTCCTGTGTGTTTACTCCTCTCCCTGAAGGGATTAAGGTTAACATGCTGCCCTATCCTCAGCTTCCCCGCACAGGACGGGGCTTTCGCTGCATTTATCTCCTCCCCTCCGCTTCCATCCATCCATCCCTCCTTCGCTGCCCATCACGATTCCCATCATCCCGCTGCACCGCCGGTGTAATTGGGAATTTGCTTGTCCGGGCCTGCGGTGATACAACACACACAAATCTGCCCGGCCTCTCCCTCTGCATCTCTTATCACTGCTGCCTAATGAGGTGAGATAAGTCTGTTTTCATTACCTTTCCTGACCTCCTCACCAAAACTGGGAGCCACGCAGGGAAACTGCAAACACCTGCACAGGTTTCGACTGAAAATGAGAAACTCTCAGTCCCGGAGAACAAAAGTCAGATATGCACAGTGGTTGACCTTGGTGTTGAGGAGGTAACTAGAAAAACAATCACTTTGGCTGATGACCAAATTCTTTCCAAATGGGCTTACTAGACTTTTCAAAAAGGACAACCCACCAAAATATCCCAAACCCAAGACATGCAGTTATCTTTGGCCCTGTTGCGGTGAAGTTGTGAATTCTTCGCCGCGTGTCATCCACCTCCCTCGCATCTTTTTTCCCCCGAGTCGCTCTCCAGTATGTTTTTCAGCCAAGTGAGAAATGTCTATTTAATTATACCAATCCACAGTGTTTGATCACTCCCACCACCGCTTGGAAGAGCAAACACTTTTTGATTTAGAATTCCCTTTTTTAATATCAGCGAGTTTTTTTTTTTTTTGGTTTGTTGGTTTTAGAGCGTCAGTGGAAACCTCTGCGAAGGCTCTTCTCTGAAAGCGAAGCTCGGATGCGACGAGTCGAACCGGTTTTCGACTGAAATTCGAGCTGTTTGAACTCTGCTGAATCACGCGGCCGCGGTAACGCCCAGCATAGAAAAACACAAGGCTGCCACAGTCACAGCGGAGGGGCCTGGAGATGAGATTAGGACAGAATGAATTGACGGCCTCTGAGAGAGAGATTAAGATAAAGAACAGTACATGTAATCTCATTGCTCACTAAGAGGAAAGAGAAATCCTAGCCTTTAGTTTCAGAGGTTAACCTGGTGAAGCACACACCCTATCTCTCTATTGACGCTTTCATTCAGGCTGAGCTGTGCGTGTGTGCGCACCTGGTAATACAGTAACCCAATAATCAACAGTATAGATAACTGCACAGAATGGAATGAGGGAGGGAGCCGGGAAACGGGGGAGGAGGGGTGAGGGTGAGACAGAAACCAGGAAGAGAGGAAAAGCAAACGTTATAGAACAAAGTAAAGCTAGAGACAGGGAGTGTACATGAGCTGCAGGACTGAGCACACACACACACACACACACACACACACACACACACTTTAATTATTCACAATCAATACAAGTGCCACAGTGTCGAGTGCCTCAGCTACTCTGACACTCGCTTCATGGCAGCTGAAGACCTGCTCCACCCGCGGCCACAATCACCGTCGCCATCGCTGTCATCACAGCACTCATGACGCCATTAAAATTCATTTCGCAAAACAAAATCGGATCCGATTGATTCGGCTGATTCCCACAATAAGAGCAGCTCAACGTCTGAGAGAGGACAGCCTCTGACAATTTGACAGAAGGAAACGCTGCCTGAATTTCTGTGTGTGTGTGGGGGGGTTAGGGTTATGGGGGAGGGGGGGGGGATGCTGTGGCCAAGGTTTTTTAGTTGGAGCAGATCAGCGATGCAGCTCATTTCTAATCTTCTGTGATTCCAGAGTTCAACCTTTGTTCATTTCAACTGCATGAACCGAGGATTAAAAATCTCTGGTAGCGAAACAGTGGAATCACTGAAGGTGCCTTTGTCCCTGTGGCACAGAGAAGGTTCTTCTGGAGAGCAACATGGAGCTCTAATGGAACACCATTGCTGACAGGAGACATCATTGTAGTCTTTTTATGATTAAACTACAAGACAATGATGCAGCAAGTCAGTGATCACAACATCTTGATAAAGAGAGCTGGCTTTATTGGACTAGAAAAGGAATGTGGGAGTTTACATCCAATTCGGAGGACACTTTTGAGCTTCATTAATAACTTAGTTGGCTGTGAATTCTCATGATATCAGCTACTCTTTATTTGCAGTTATTGTGCAAACGATAATTGAAATGATAATTGAATAGTTTTAATACTGTTGCAGGATCAGCAAATGGGTTTTCTCTTCCGATGCCAACCGGCTCTGAGCCCCATGTCATTACAGCACCAGCAGGGGGTTGTGTTCCAGGTTCATCATCCAGATGTGTTTTACTGACATGGAAACATTGGTTAGTTCTGCTGTTGTGAGGAGTTTGTGTACTGCTGAACTTGAAAAGCATTAGAGCCCGAGTAGGATTTAACAAAGCAAAGGAAATTTAGAGGGAAGTAACCTAAGGTATTTGTTCATTCTCATGTTACCCAGCCAGCTAATTTTATCAGCTGTCATATTGTGAAGAAGGCTGAAAAGAGCTGTGTCTCAATTCAGTGGCTGCTTCCTCCAACGACCACAGAGACGTGTTGGCCGGAACCGAAAGCGACGGACTGGTCTTCTGATGCGTCACCAGCTTGTCCTGCCTTTACAGACATTGCCTAGCAACAGAGCTACGGACAAAATTGTTTATCGGTTGATTAAATGTTGAAAAGACGTTAAACATGTGGACTCGTTTGAATGTTTCAATCTAAAGATAAATTCTAACTTTTGGCGGATACAGGGATTCTTGATGAAAACAATAAGGGATGTTCAGGGCACCGATATCTACGACTGTGTGACATCTGGTGCACTTGGATTGAGTTTGGGCCGTGGTGTTGGTATGCTCTCTACTGAGTAGTGTCGTAGTTCAGTATGTGAAAGGGAGACATCTTGGGAATAAATCTATTTGTGTAATCATCATACATCAACCATGTTAGAACTTATTGAGGATTTTAAATCTTCTAGTCACCTGTAAGCGTATCAGAGTGAAATGCTTCCACTTGCCATCATTACTTTTTATGTGTGTATATTTTCACCGTTTCGTTGTTTATCTATTTAGTCTTTGTTGTTGTGTGTCGACGTTTTTCTATGAATTAATTGTATGCATTGGTGCTCCCTATACGGAGCCCCTGCAGACAGTGCAACCCATTTGGCCCCCACAGCCTGAAGCATGTCCTCACGGAAAGTTCACTCTTGGTAGGCAGACGGGAGAGAGCTTTGTTTCATTAGAGTCAGAACCAGCTGAAGTGCACTATCAGTCTAAAGCAAAGCTCCAACCTCGGTCTTTCACTGTAAATACCCTGCCAACCTCAATGTAATCATGGAGAACAGGCCTGAGTAAGAGCTGTCTGCACAGAGAATTTGTTTTTTCCAGAACCTTTTTAAAGTTTGCTTCAGTTTAATTTGCCCCACGCTTGCATACATTGTGGCTGTCAGCTGTTCAATAGCACAAAATTCGGAAACACTGGAGTAATCCCGTTGCATTGCGGCGGCGAACCAGCTCACAAGAGATTATCTCTTCTGATTGTTATTCAAACCTTTTGCAGAGATGTGCAGATGATGCTCGATGCCAATGAAACATGTAACAAGCGGCCAAAGCTCAGCAAAGGAAATGAAATGTTGGAGGAATACGCCCTGTTAAGTGAAACTGTTATTACCACCTACTACAACTCGTAGCCTTGCTTTAGTTTGCTGCTGCCTTTAAGCTACGGATCCACCTCCTCTGACCAATCGTCAGCAGCTCAAACACTGTTGGAAATGTTCCCCTTCATCATGTCGGGTGATTTTCCAAAGGTTAAAGTGTAGGTACACCACTATCATCTCGACCCTTTGATTTTCAGACAGCTTTATAAAATAAGTGGCAACTTAAGAAAGGTAGAATTACAGGGAGAAGTACTTTGACGCGTCTCTGGAATGACTGCAGATAACATCGAGTATGCTTTTAGAACTGTGTTGTGATTAGACCTTTCACAAGCTGAGAACTACAAGGGGCTCTAGTGGAGTGTGCGTATCTCCACCAAGACCCAACAGTCCCCTTATGAAACCACATTTTAATAAATATCAGTCGCCTTAATATGTCTGAATTTTTTCATCATGAATTATTCTCTCAGGAAATGTAAAAAAATAAAATAAACATTCTTGCATCCCAGCTCTGCATCAGAATTTAATAGGGTTTCTCTTCTTGTGTCATGACGCACGCAACCCCTCTACAAAACTTCATGGAAATTGGTTGAGTCATTCTTTTCCCCGTAATCCTGCTAAAAAAACATATGAATAAATAAATAGATAAAAACCTAACCTCTGACTAAATGCATTCTTCATGGGGACGACATAGGAACATATTTCATTCATGACACATGAAAGTAGACAACAACTGGATTTTCCTCAAACCTGGAGACGATTGGACCGAACATCCCCGGACACACAAACAGCTGATGATAATTTGTATCTCGGATTGAGACACTTTGGATAAATGCTTGCAACATTTTGGCAAGAGTGGTTGTTGTGCAAGTTCCCATTTCCACAAGTGTCTGGCTCAAACTGTTGCCAAATACGTGTCTGTAAAATTGACACGATGGATATGAACAATATGAGAACAGAGAGACAAAGGTAAATCTACAGAATCTGTCAGGATGGCTGGATGTGTTGAACTGCTCCAGTGATTTGCATTTGAAACGGTTTAATGAACGAGGTGTTAAAACCCTGAATTAATTAACTCCAACTCTCGTGTGTGAGTTATGATTTGCATTTTGTTATGTACTTTTAACTCAACTTGTGAAATGAAGTTTTGTTGCACTCAACTCTCTAGATCTTGAGCCTATAGCTGAACAATACACCGATTGTATTTCAATATAATTTACATGTAACACTCTGATTTAGTTAAAATGAAGCAATTGCAAATGTTTGTGACTCTGAATTCTAGGTACAAAAGAGCTTGTTGCTCCGACTGTACTTTATTAGGTACCAGTTTCCGACAGGTACATTTTTACATAAAGGACCATTTTTGTCACTGCGGGTTTGGAAATGTTCTCTCAGAGTCACAGAGAAGAAAGTATAAAAGTGTTTCAATGTTCAAAACGTACAATGCTGGTAACCTGCGGTTCAGCTGCAACGACAAATTGTTTGTAGCCTTTTAGGGGTCACTGCTACACCTCTATTTCTTAGTGAGTGTACATGAGAGAGTGTGTGCCAGTGTGTGTGTGTGTCTCTCAGGGGAGATGGAGTGTTCCCTGCCACAGTGCATCAAAGCACACTCAGTTGCCTTGGGAGAAGGCAGGAACTCTCCCTCCCTCCCTCCCTCTCTGTGCCGTGCTTCCATCATTCCCTCTCCTCCATCTCCCTCCGACAAGGTTGCCGTTTGCCTCTTGCTGTCTCTCTGTCAATATTTACAGTCCACTTTACACTGGCACTGAGGTGGTCGGCTGCAGCCAGCAGGGAAAGCAGGGGAGCATTAGCCAAATGTAGTTGTCCACTCAGGACATGAATAATCTCTTGTTCTACAAGCACTCAGCCTCTCCTCCCTTCTCTCTCTCTCTCTCTCTCTCGCAGTCTTTCACACACACACACACACACACACACAAACACGCACACACACGTAGGAGGTACCATGTAGAGCTGCAAAGAGGAGGTAGATACTTAACAGAAGAGGAACAAGTGCTCAAAAAGCACAGGTCAATTCAGGATCGCAACTAAAAGGCCGCATTGAATTTCAAGACCAATTTTATCTCTGTCAAATATCAAACACAATAAACTAATTAGTACACATTATAACATCGCCTCTAAATTAAAGTTGGGATGTTAAAACGCTTCAGGTTATGTTAATCGATCGTTCGGAAAAATAAGGTAAATATTTCAGTTGGAAAACAAGCAAAGCACAGTTTTTATCACTGGGGGAAACTCTTGGGTTAATCTGGAAGATGTCTGAAGCATGAGGATAATGATGTGTCAAGAATTGATGAAGGAGGCCATAAAAGAAATCAACATGTCATCAAGAAACAAAACGATCTCCAGTGATATTAACTGTTGCACTGTTGTATATTGCACCAGAAATGTGGTTTATACATCTCTCTAGTTAATAAATCATAACATTAAATTATCCCCAGCTGTTAGAAGTCTAAAGGATTCAACATTTAAAGGAATACAAAGACAATTTGTATTATTCGCTTTTATACCGAGAGTCAGAAGAAGAAGATAAACCCCAGCAGCATGAAAATCTGACCACAGATCTAAAACATTATTAGAGAACGTTCCGATACCATTTTTCCTTTCCTGGTATGATTCTGATATCTGGACTTTACATTTTTTATATTTTAAACAATTTATACAACATAATTTAACAGCTGTACGCTGCTAATCCTGTACGGAATACATCGGGAGAATTGATGCCAAATTATGGCACATTACACATGGCTTTTTTACTTGCCGGACTTTTCAGTGTGAAATGTTGCCAAATTCCTGCCAGTTTAATTAGCTCTGGCCAATGCTACCGCAAATCACTTCTTCGCCTCTCTAAAAACAGTACTGCTGCTGTTTGGCTGTTGAAGATGAAGGGATTTCGGAGAAAAGAAAATTGTAGTTTTATGTGGGTGAAACTAATATACTTTAAAAGACGAAGATTTGCGTACTCGCCGATGCTCGACCTGGCATCCTTTGTCAGTTTCAGAGTCATTACCGATATTTGTATATACAAAAACAGACGTGTAAACAGTGACAATTAAGTTACTATTCTATGACATGATTTAATGAACTTCAGATGGATTTATGAAGCTTCGATCAGTCGGTGACCCCCTGCTCCTCCATGATAAGCTAAACTAACCACACCCTGGCTCTGCAGCTCCAGCCTTTAAAATCTATTTCATCTCGTCTCTGCAGGAGAGCGAACCTACCTCCTCGCTGTCAGAGTCAAAGTGAAAAAATTCGAAAGGCTTTTCAAAAAGCAGCAGGTGTCCTACATTCTCAGTGACACGGAAGAAAACGCGTTTTCATGTAAATCAGGAATTCATCTGTTGATTGTGACGATGTGGGATCACACTCAGAGGTTTACAGATGAGTAAAGCGGCTGCGGTAATGGAAAGTGACGTTGGAAGGCAACTCTCTGAGTAAATACTGTAATTTAGAGTAAACGCTGCAATCGGAGAATATCCAGCCACCTATTTTACCTCAAAATGCCTCCAGGCTCCTCATCCATCTCCTTGCCCTGCTTTTCCCACTCTGCTCTCTCCCTCCTCCACTAGTGTCACTGCGGCCTGGAGGGGCCAGGCAGCCTGGTGAAGCTGGTATGTTTACCTGCCCTCCTAACCACTACTAACCTCTGGCTAGGAGGGACTCTCACCTCATTACCCACCACTCAGCCACACACACAACCTCAAACCCCACTATCCTCTTAGATTTCTCCCCTACAGCCAGGATGCTGCTCTGTAATAGCCTCCGTGTACTGCAATCTATTCAGCCGCCTGCTGTGTCAAAATGTTAGATATAATGAGAAGGGGAGAAGAAAAAAAAAAACACATCCAGGACTTGGCTACAGCTCCTTCCCTCCGTCTTTCTCTGAAAACCAGGGGAGTCAGCTCGTTCGTTTCTCTCAACTCTCGCCCGACTCACATGAGAGTGCTCTTCATGTCGCCCTCCTACCAAGTTCCTCACACAGACTGTCAGAATATAACAACGTGCGGAGAGGGAGACCGAGATGGAGAGGGAGGGGAGGGAAGTGTAGAACATATGGGAAAGAACATAGAGAACTGAGTGCATAGACGATTCAAGCTGGAGGGTGGAGGTGTCGACGTCGAAAGCTGTGTGGGAGGGGAAGGAATCGAATGGAGAAGTATTTGTGGCACATAGAAAAGTTGAATATGTCCCACTCCTTTAGGTTCATAAAACTAATGATCCCTATGCACAATTTGTTGCCTGTGTGTGTGTGTGTGTGTTTGTGTCGGGATAATGATTTCCTTTTCAAGTGTTTGCACCTTCCGTATTGTTGACCACAAAGAAGGCAACCGAGAAGAGCCGCACACGTGGTCCTGAGAGTGCCGTAGCTGTAATAGGCCCCATTTCTCCCTCAAACTGCCTCTCATCAGCTCCTGATTAATGACACACTGAGCCATAATGGCCCCGCGCGCTCTCCACATTCATTCACTTTGCTCTTCATCCAATGCCCCTGGAGAGAAACCACAACAATGCGCGGCTGTCGAGATACCCAACAACGACGCTCTCGCCGGGCTGGAATTCAAACGCTCATTAAGAAAGACGCTTCCTCCATTGGCATTCAGTTATGCGATGCCACAGGGAGCTGGTGGACAGAAACGGCAAAAATACAGAGGGGATGGGAAGGTGCAGAATGAAGCACACAGGGTTCAATTTATCTGTACGGGAATAAGGGATGGTTTCATTAGTGGCTAAATGTGGTTGATTGGCTGCCGGGGATGGAGTGCTGGTGATTTATGCATCGGAAAAATAGGGTGCAACCTACATTAAGGCACAACACTAACGCACCCACACACAAACACACACTGTGAGGCAACAAACAAACTGTTGCTGGAAACCAGAGGTTTGTTCCTCATTTGATTTCTGCCACTGTTGTTCAAGTCAAAATCCTCAAAGGTCATCACTGTGCATCTCTGTCAACCATCCATCAGAGCGCTGCTGTAACTCACTGCCCGACACCTTTGACGTGCAAACACCAACATGCATGAGCCCGAAAACCTCCAAACGGATTCCTCTGGAAATGTTCACATTCACGGACATGCTTTACCCCTCAGGTTATGCATGGGAGGATATACATACATCGAACAACGTTACACCGAGAGGTCGCCATTAAAAACACTCACGGCGTCAATAATGAATGACTCTACATTCTTCTCCTCAGCCTTGTATCGAAAGCACTGAAGCAACGCCACTGCTCTCATTGCTCCAGTTCAGTTGCAGGTTAGTTATTGGGAGGACACCTTAAGCTCTATTCATCTTAATATTCAGATATTAAACTCCTTCTCCTCTGAGTTGAGATTCTCCCGTCCTCCCCCTCAGTGCAGGAGAGTCTGTTTGTCAGCCTTGGAGTTTGTGTGTTTCACAACAGCAGTATTTATGTTGGGTGTTTGAGAGCGCGCCGGGTAATCAATAGTGTTTCAGTGAAGGACACTTACGGGTTGATTGGAGCCTAAATCCAAGCCAGCATGAAAGACAACATGACAGAAACACTTGCTGCTCGATCTGAGGGGGCGCAGTGTGACATCCACTCCGACTGTTGAGAGCGCACACACACACACACAAACGCACACACAAAACACACACACATACGACTGTCTTTAAACACAGTTAAAAACATTTACACACTGCTAGATCAAAGCAAGCCAACTAGTGAGTAATTGACAGTTGAGCCATCCCCCCCCCCACGCACACACACACACAATCTACTGCACATAGCATTCCATCCATTCCACGCAAAAAAGACGTGAGCAGCGTCCTTGTCACAACTGAAGTGCTATAATGAGAGTATGTGTACATGTGCATGCTTGCCTGTGTGTGTGTGTGTTCGTGTGTGTGTGCGAGCGCGTGCACTGAGCTGACTGTGTGTACACAAGTCATTATTAGAGGTTTAGTGTGTGCTCACCAGTCAGTCAGGCTCCAGTCAGAGGAGTCAGCTTAAGGGCTCATAGCAGCTCCCTGAGGAGACACTAAATACCATCAGCCGTTTAAATCCATCCATGACCATTTTAAATATGCAGCACACACTCACTCCATTTTTAATAAGGGCTCTGAGCGAGACAGAGGGAGAAAAAAGGAGGGAGAAGAGACAGAGGCAGAGAGAGAAGAAGAGAAGGAGAGGGGTGCAGGCGGAGGAGCAGGGAGCGGGAGGAATACAAGGGGAAAGGAGGAGAGCCGAGTCTGTTGCATTGATTTCTTGGCAGTTTGGCACCAGCCCTGATTCGCCTGGAAAAGCCACAGATGTGTCGGAGGCAGTTAGGCACGCATACACACCCAACTCGGTCACATGCATGTGCACACACAGCACAAGCGTGAAGAAAACATACAGACACACGCATCGGAGTGCTCATCGAGAGAGAGAGAGAGAGAGGACACAACGTCCACTCGAACTACCTCCAAGTGTGTGTGGATTACAAGAGCACCTGTGTGAGGGTAGAACAGGAGATGATGATGCAAGAGGTTTTGATGCCTTTCTGGGAAAAGAAGCAGGCACTTCTCTGAAGAGTCAAAAATAGGAACTATTACACACACCTAGATGGGCAGTAAAATTCTCCTTAATCCCTGGCTTAACTTAGCTTAAAAACCTGTCTGCTCTGCTCAGCCTCCACAGCACACCTGACTGTGTGCGGGTGCATGCACAGGAAAAAAAAGTCGGATGTACATTTTCCTCTCTGGGCGGATGAGACATTAGGATCAAAGTCGGGGACTGGGGAGAATCAGCCCATCTCAGCTCGGAATCCGCGAGCGTCCTCCAGACAGACTACCTGATTAGCTTGGCATTTGTGGCCTATATCCAGCATGGAAAGTGGAGGGAATATTGATGATAAAGCCCGAGGCAGAATTGTATCTCGGTCCTCTTGTAGATCAAAAGGGCACCGGCTAATGGCAGGTTTAGGAGTTTGATTCCCACCGGTGTCACCTGTGCCACTGCACGCAGCTTCAGAGATGCTCATATCAAATATTTGTCAGACCTTTTGATCCCAAAGAGACGGATTTGGCAGCAATTGATATCTTGTGTTATTCATTTTGTTTATAAGAAGAACCACATCTACCACTGTGGAATGTTTTTCATGTGAATGAATCAGATGCAAACTGCAAACTGCTCCTGCTGGTTAATATTTAAACAGGTAATCTACATCTGTTTGTAGATTTAGATTAAGCTAAAGGAACCTAAAGAGTCTTTGAGTTATCTTTATCCCCATCCTCCTTATCCTCCGTGTTTATTGGGGCCACATCCACCTAATGATTTAATTACTGATTAACAGCACCATTATTACTTCAACCAAGGACATTTGTTTGTTTGTTTGTTTGTTTGTGGGCAAGATTACACAAAACAAACAGATGGATTTCCATCTTCTTGGTGGAGGAATGCACTGCAGGAAATAAACTCTCCAGGAATATTTGTCACTGTCTTTAACATTGCAAGATAGGGCGTTGTTTTTTTGTTTTGTTATTTAACATAGTCATCCTTTACCCAGAAAAAAAAGACTTGACATATTTCACTTAAAATCCACTTATGGAGCTGATATCTATGAGTGTGTGAAATGTGGTGCAGCCTGATTGAACGTAAGGGGACTTGTGGGCCTTGGCGGAGGTATGCGCTCGACTGAGAGCCATCCCAGTTTTATCACTTAATCGATTGATCTTGAACTAAAATCTAAACGATACAAAATGCTGCTTCTGGCAGAGCAACAGCTTCAAACCAGAGATTCTTTATTACCTCAGAAGATCAAGTGAAGCAAAAGCACATCGGCACAACTGAGAGACGGGAACTAGAAAGTGTTTTGCATTCGCAAATGAAAAGTCTTCATGAAATAGTGTATTCAATTTTCCATTAATTAACTAATCACTGAATCAACAAATGGCTGCATGTCTAGTTAAAATGAATAACGTGGCTTACAGAGTTTTTTGTTTTTTTTCAGGCAAATTGAACTCCCACATGATTGGATCCTACAGCCATGAACAGATAATTTCAGGATATAGATGAAGCTCTACTTCTACATCCATCTTCCACACTCAGATATGAACATGATGTCTTCCCAGCGTCTGGTGAATTAATGGTCGAAATGACACGTGTTCGAAACACTTCAGTAAAGCTGATGTGTCAACAGTGTTCACTCAGCAGGAGTGATGTCATTCGCAGTAAAAATGGAGCAGCACCTTGCATCACACGCTATTCCCTGCCTCAGAACCCCCCCCCCCCCCCCTCTAAACAGGCCCGGTCCCTTTTTGCCCCAGGTGACAGGTGTGTCACAGCAGCAAAACTGGTGATCCCATCTGACAGTCTGAATGACCGGTTAGTCAGCGAGCCGGCTGACTCACTGACCAAGAGCTCAGTCACCGTCACGCCGGCTGCATTCTGTAAATGCGGGGCCGTTCTCAAAAGAAGAAAGACGGGGTGGAGGTGTCACTCTCGCTCCACAGAGAGGGACTCACATGCTCGAGACACAGAGACACCCTGACACCCGGGATGTAGATTAGACTTGGTATGTTTATTACCCTCGGTGACACAGACGAAACCGGTGCCTAGACCTCTGTTCATTTGGCTGTCAGCGGAGACACAATAGGGACAGTCACACTTTCTTTGACGCGCCACAGTGGAATGTTAATCACCACGCGGGCCCATTATCATCACATCCTCTCGTTCCCACCCTCCATTTGTCTTCCTTTACTTTAAAAAACCTGACAAACCCATTGCTCGTTACTAGACAGGGCCATTGTTTCGCTGAGCGCACATGTAGACGAAGACAGAGACATCAGGCAGAGGAGATAAGAGGAGCGGCAGCGGCGAGGGTAGGCCTGCCTGTCTGCTGACATAAATTGGGGATCATAAAAGGTGTCGTCGTGGAATTAATCTGCAAAGAATGAACAAAGTGAAGCACAGTGGGGAGGTGTGTGTGTGTGTGTGTGTTTATAAATGAGTAGGGGGTCGTTCTCGAATCCATAATGAAGACACAGGAGAAAGAAACATGAAACACATGACTTTCAAATGCATTCATAAAGCTTGATGAAAAGGGGACACTGATTTTTATTGGCGAGAGCATTTACACAATATGGAGCGATTGTGTATAACCTCTGTGTGTGTGTGTAGGTGGGGGAAGTGTGCGTCTCATCTGTGACATACTCCTTTGCCTTTCACTCTGCTGCTGCAGTGCCTACAGGAAGTGCCACATATATCATGCATTTTATGCATAAGGCTGAATGTCAACACTGCTGTATAATTTTTGAGGAAAAATGCTAAATGTCACCAAACACCAGACTCTTTTTCATCCACCCCCCCCCCCCCCCCGCTGGATGAAGCTCGCCTCACCAGAGGACGTGCCGGCAGCCGTCAGACCCGAACCGAAAGGCTTCAACTGTACGGTGCCCGGTTGTGGCAGGAGCGGCGGGGTAGGCGACAAGAGCGAATGGGGTACAAGGAGGGTAATGAAAGTGGAGTTGAAGGGAATGAGACAAGCCGTTCTGTTTACCATACACACACAGATGCCTTTTTTTACCGAAGAGGGAAAAGAAGGGAAACAGTATCGCAACACCTCACCATGTGATTTAATGCCTTCACATACAGTTTGATGCATTTATTTTCCCTTAAGGAGCTTGAAGGGCTGAATGAAACCTCTTCTCTGTCTGACAGCAGAATACGCTGTAGATCATATTCATACTTCTTTCATCTCTCAACCGAAGCTATAAGATCTTATTCCATATAAGATGAGAAAAAAACCTTCGTCCCCGTTGTAGAAATGTTGGAGTCTTTCCTGCAAGTGTCTTTAAAAGTTGTGAGAGTTTGAATGTTTGACTGCACCAACTGCATTAAGTATTAAAGGCCGGGTTCACACTTTAAACAATTTTTGGTCTTGCTTCTCAGCACATCTGGTTGAGTAAATAGTTATGATTTTATGGGAGCGAATTCTGTGATATGAGACTCGGATACTTTTCAAAAGCCATGTTGTGTGCATGTGGTATTAACAAATCGCCATCCATTGCATTCTGTGTTTTTAGATAAGCAGATTGGTCGGATGTGTTTCTTTTTTTCAGGGGAAGACTTTATTAGTACATCTGCTTTTTGTAGCTTTTGCCCAGTTGAGTGAGCGAGCAGGAAGTAGTTGAGTTGGCCCACCTTTCAACTCGCTCTGTGGATTGTGCTCCGACTGCCTTTCCACCTGACTGAGATCTGATTACCATCTCCAGATGTGGTCTGGTGCCTTCTCATAACAACGTTTGTATTTCCTGATCTAGATAAGAATGATGAGGATGTTGTTATTGGAAAAAGTTACTCATTGAAATCTCTCAGAACTAGAATGTGACTCAGTAGACCATATAACTCCACCAAGGCCCAATAGTCCCGTTACATTCAATAAACCTGAGCCAAATAGAAATCAGTAACTTAAAAAAATTCTGAAAATGCCTCATCTTGCAATGTTGAAAATTGTTAAAGCATCTTGGAACCACCCCCTGATTTGGATCTGCACCAAAATGTAAAGGGTTCTCCCTTGAGCCCTATCCTTCCTCCTGTTTCCTGGTAAAATGTCAAGTAGTTTAACAAACAAACACAAATGAGAACCTTACCTCCATAGCGGAAGAAACCAGAAGGACACTTAACGAATACGCACTTCCACCCCTCGCCATTTTATAGAAAGATCAACCCGTTTATCCGGATCTCCTCCCACATTCATTGGGGTTTTCCTTGGGTCACTCCCCACACCTCTTTAAAACTTCATGGAAATCGTATTAGTCGTTTTTACATAATCTATGCTAACTAATACAAAACGCTGGTGGAAACATAAACTCCTTGATTGAGGCAGTTACAACCTAAACCATCCACATTGCTTGATACTTCCTAGAAGTACACAACAAGCCATTTTTATCATTGTGGTGAAACAACCCTTTTATATTG
The DNA here is from genome assembly GCF_949316205.1 of Platichthys flesus. Lineage (NCBI taxonomy): Eukaryota > Metazoa > Chordata > Actinopteri > Pleuronectiformes > Pleuronectidae > Platichthys > Platichthys flesus. Next base: position 18,545,961 of record NC_084955.1, on the reverse strand, counting down.
TCTAAGAAGTCTTTAATTGTCCACACCACTCTTTTAGAACCATCACACCAAAATGGGAAACAAAGAAAAACAAACACACACACCCCACAGGGGATGGAAGGACGGAGTAAAGAAAAGATAAAGAGAGAGAATAAGTAGCCAGTGATGCAGATACGGCTTAAATTCTTCCTCCGAGGCAGGAGCCCACCAGCTGAGCTCCCCAAATGAAAAACTACATCCATTAATATGTATGTGGCGAGCTGGCATCAAACATTTTCAACAACACATACACCAGACACACACAAACACACAAAACAGGGGACTGTGCATGTACGCACACAAACACTTCACCAATACCAGGCAATAAGAGTTGCATAAACAAGTTTTATGTTCCTGCATTTTTAAGCTCTAAGTTTGTGCTTATGACCTTTAAGGTTGAAAGGGTGAATAATGAGGAGCGGAGCGACTCAGCCCGAGAGGCTGCAGAGTGAAGGACGGAGATGGAGGGATGCTGAGAGAAAGAGAGAAAGTAAGAAAGAAGAAATATGAGGGCGCTGCCATCTCATTTCTCCTCCCTCCGGCTCCCCCAGCTGTTGTTCTCCCTCTCTCTTTCTCTCTCTCTCAATAACTTTTCATTGTCACTCATCCCTCCAATCACCCCTAAACCACTTGTGCTGCACGCCCGACCACCCCCCACTGCCCTCCCCTCCACTCCCCCACTCGCTCTCTTTCTTTCTCCATCCACACAAATGACTCAGTGAAACAGGTCAAGTGTTACAAAATTCCCCCTGCAGCTCAACCTGCCTAATACGAGGCCTGGCTCATTGCACCAAGACAAGTAATACATTGCCTCCTTGCTGAGAGGGGTTGGGGGGGCTTGAACACACCAGAGTGCCAACATCAACACACGGCGAATAGGAACTGAGGAAATGTCCAAACATTTGCATACAACCATTTTTACACGTGTCAAATGGCTACAGCCACATTTATCCAATTTATTTGTTTTTCCAGTTAAAGATGTTTTAAACTAATTTCCACTACTTCACTAACCGTCTTTTACATTCAAACTGGTGGGTATACGAGCTGTTTCAAAATAAAGGTAATAAAACCCAATCATCATTAACTGAGGCGCTATCTCACCAGACACAGAGAAAACCCTGTGATTACTGTAGAATCATTCGATCATGGAGGGAACGCCAATTGTGTCCATTCCCATTGCAGACAATAATGTTTCTTTTCAAGAGTACCAGAAAGATACTGTCATGTTTGTCTTTACCAAACAAATCCTCACATCCTCATCCTGTTAAAGGAACTGAAACAATTCATTCAGTGACCAAAAAATAACCTGCAACTGTTGAGTTTCTCCAAGCAAAAGATCGAATTCATCACAGACTGTTCAGTATTCGGGGGATTTCTAACTGCTCTATTTCTTTTGCGAAATGAAACTAAATATTTTTGACTGTTCAATATCTACCCAGAGAGAAAAAAAAGCCATTTGAAGACACCCCTCTCAACTTTTAGGATATTTCTGATGATTTCTGACATTTTACTTTGAACAGTATGAATCACAAACAATCTGCAGATTAATCCAAGTAAGAAAATACTTATTAACCGCAATTCCATTGGGTAAACACTACAGTGTGAAAACTGTAAGTCTCTTTGTACCTCTCCCACCTCTCCATGCTAATGAATAGCAATTGGGCGACAGAAAACCCTGAAGCAGTGGTGTAAAAGTGGCATTCAGAGGAGGACAGCAGAGTAAAGGGCCTGAAAAGAGGATAAATGAGCAGGGGGAAAACTGAAGTCAATGCACACACTTGGCCTTTCACCTGCCCAGAAACACACCGTGCTCGACACTACAATATGCAAGTATGTTTGCTCTGCAGGCAGAGTGCCGGGATATAGAAATCTAACAGCTCCATATATCATGATGGTGGGGACCTGTGGAGGATGAACGACCTGCGAGCAGTACCTGGACAGTGAGTGTAATACACAGATAAATAACCGGGAACTGGGAGCGATATGAACACACACAGACTCCCGGAGAGAAAATGTAAACCGCTGCACTCGCACACAGTGATAAACCGACCAGAAACGTACGGCTAGGACCGAAGCGCGCACTTCCTTGTAAGAGTTGTGTTTGTCTGACGCTCCCGGGAATGATGGTCGTTTGGGAGGGTAATGACTTAGGAAACTATAATGTACCGGAACATAAATTAATCAAATTCTGGGCCCTGCATGCAAGCAGCCTGTGCGTGCTCTGTACCGTCTATTTTTGCACTTCACACCCTATTGTAAAGACACAACAAAGAAGTTCCATCTATTGCACACAGAGGAAAACATAATTCTCCTCTAATGTTTCCACCCCCTGCTCCTGTTGGAGGCAGGGCGGTCAAATCACAGCGCCGAGGGTGGGATGAACCAGTTGTTACTGTCAAGATGGCAAAGATCACATTCACATTTGTGAGAGCAATAAACGACTCCCGTTTATAAACACTTCACGTAGAGAGGCTCTGTGATGCCAAAAGCCAAATTTGAATAACGTTTAATTTCCTCCTCTATGATAAGACCTTTTGTCCGTTCAGGAACCATTTTCTTCCATCACCGCCCAGAGCCGACAGTTGAAGGGACCGGGGCTGGTGCAGCGTCGCTGTGCTTCGCATGGCAATGCTGAGCCCTTTTTCTAAAATCTACACTCGTCCTCGTATTCGACACAGAAGTGCTCTTCAGGGCTGCTTCCAATGATTCCTCCACCGAGGGGTTGAGGGGACGTTGGTAAAATCACTGAACACGCTGTAGGAGAAGAGGGGCCACAGACGTGCAGGAGACCCACAGCATGTGTTGTAGTCCTGGATCGCCACAGGCACCCTTCATGGGACCAAGTGGATTTGGAGCCCCAAGTTTGGGATTCTGTCGAGCGCCATCTTGGTTGTTTGAATCCAGAAGTAGCCATATTTTAAAAAGACCCTGCACGCCCACCCACTACTGCAACCTGCATCCATTGTACAGTACTAGCTGTCAATCACATGCACATTAATCTATGTGGGAATATCATTTACAAAATAGTCATAATGAATTTAATAAGACTTGAAACTAGCTTTAGGGAGCGTAAACTCCTTATCAAAATGTTTACTGATGTTTTAAATCAACAGAAACGTAGATTCATCCTCTGGAGTCTGCTTGTCTTTGAGAGAATACAGGTTTCAGGCACTATCTCATTGGCTTCACTTTCCACACACTGGGTCTACAGGCAAGAGTGTTAATGACAGCGTCTCGCAGCTTGACGTGGTTTAATACTTTGAGTTTCTTATAATTTAAAAGGTTAAAATAATTAAATCAGTGAATTTTCACCTTTAGAACAGTGCCTCTGATTTCAACAGCAACAGATTGGAGATGTGTTGGAAATGAGAAAAGAGGAAGTGGATTGATTAGAGAAGATTTTACACCTTGGGACTGGTTGGACAGCGTTGCCTGTAATAATTCAAAAGACACATACAGCGCTACACACACACACACACACACACAAAATCGCACACTTCCTTTAACAGGTTTACAATGCCCCAACATTTAGTCCGCAGCAGACGATGAGAAGATAGGAGCCGCAGAGAAGAGGAAGGGGCAGGAGAAGCGATTACAGCGAAAAGAGATGTCTCGATAAGATGACAGACATCATAAGATGAATAGGGAGGCAGTCTGTGGATATAAAGGAGGCGATGACACATGCACATGAGCACACATATACACACACACACATACACACACACACACACACACACACACACACACAATCTCATGAAGGTCTGACAGTCCTCTGTGCACTAGAGGCTGTTATTTCACGTCAAACAAAGAAAGCGGAGGAGACTTGAACTCTGCAGGGGAACCGGCCAGTGCAGATAAAAATCACTGCCGGTGAAGGCTCGCAGTCCGGTCTACTTCCCCACCCTGTGTGTAGCAACACACTTACACTAGAAATACAGACAATTCAAAACACACACAACTGCCGGGGGATGACTTGTATTTAGTGTTGAATTTGCATTTATGTTAAATAAACTATATATATTATATTCTACTAAACATTTATTATAAAGGTATACTGTATCATAATGTATCTTATGATGTTATATAAGAATACAATTATAATGTAGTTGCAAAACAGTATAGTTATATTGTAATATGTGATACAATAATAGGGTTAAATTTATAGCTAATGTGTAGAACTATAGTAATATATATTTATTGGATATTCTGCTCTGCAGGCAGAACATTATGTGATGACGTCTTATCTTTATTTATTTCTGATCATTTTGCTTAATTTATATGTGCCTTTGCCTGCATGTCTCTGTCTCTTCAAAACCAGAGCATTATGTCATTGATGACATGATACACAGATACATTTAAGGGATATAAGTAGGGGTCGTATTGTGATCTAACATCCAAACCCCTAAGGAGGAAAGATGCACTCAACAGCACAAATATTAGTTATTCAAAAGCAAACAGAAACTTTTTTTTCCGGTTAAACTCCCACACACGAAACAGAGCCTACATTTGCATGCATATTCCATACTGTCAGGCAGGCAAACATCTGCACAGCAGTTACATGCACAAATGAACATGAGCACAATCAGCCAGCGTTTACTCGACTTGGCAGTCCCCAGGAGACAATCTCAAGTCCCTCACACCGAGTATTTGCAGACCGATTTTTGTTTTCTTTATCTTCATATTCATCTCTCATTCTGTATGTTTGGATCTGAGTGTATGCAGGCGTGCGTGTGTCAGTGCGTGCGTGTACTTTGTAAGAGCTGCCTGTTGAGACGGTGAATTAAACAGCAAGTGCATTTGATCTGCAATGCACTCCAGGGCAAATATACACAAAATGAGACACACACACACACACACACACACACAAACACAGAGGCTTGCATACAGCATCAAAATCATTTCCGTCACAGATTCTATTCTTAGGAGCAGCAACAAACCATTCTTTCCCTGATATAAATCTCTTTTATTCATACACGAGCATGCACACGCACACGCACACGCACACACACACACACACAGACACTTGCACACTTAGCTCAAAGCTACACTCCCTGGTGGTCATACCGCATTCACATAATGTTCTTTGTTTTTCATTTTCCAGAACAGGATTTGTTCCAGGTAAATCACCGCATGAAGACCTTTTGTAGCTTATTTAACTCTCGCACGCACGCCAGCCTCTTCCATCTGGTCCAGGTCGCTGTTTGTGCAGATGCGTGGAGGTCGGCGGCGTTCTGAGGATGTCAGAGCTTCTCTCCGTCTCTCCGACACACACAGACAGACAGACGAAACGTGCACACAGACACACACACACACACACACACACACAATGTGCGATCTGGTAGAAGCTAAATCAACACAGCTGCAACAACTCAGCGCTCATCATCCTCCTCCCTTCGCTCAGCCGTCTCCACTCCATCTTTAATCAGGCTTCTCCTCCCTTCCTCTGTTCTTATTTTCGCCCTTTTGCTCTCTCCATCCTCCCAAACTCCTCCTCTCATCTTTTGCCTGTTCATTCAATCTTGCATTAGTCACTGTTAAATTTATACACCAGCTCGCACTCTGTAGCTTCTGCCAAAACACAAGGCCTCAGATCTCAGCCCCAGTGCGTCCTCCTCGCTCTCCACACATCATGGACGCCCTCTGTGCCCTCCCTCCACGGCAACACCCTCATTCTATCGCTCTCTCCCTGCCCTTTGCTGCCCTCCCAGCAGTTGGCCAAGCATGTGCTACCTCGGGGAGAGACGTGCCTCATCCAACAATGCACTGCAACCACCTTGTTACCTCCAAGCCCCTGTCAGCACAGGACAGGAAGAGTAAACGCCCCCGTGGCCTCCAGGGGAAACAGGAGCATCCACTTCGGTCTGTCTGCCTGCCTGCGTGTGTATTTATCATTGTGTGTCTGTGTGTGTGTTTGTGTAGCAGAAACACATCAACGCACTGAATGACCAGAAGCCAGGAGATCGGATGTTGTAGTTTACCGCAAAGGGAAGAGGAATCATAGGATTTCCAATTTCCTGTGATTATTTACAAATGTGACTTCCTCTGTACTTTGGTTTTACCTGCTTTGCTCAAGATGATAACAACATTGTCTAGGTTGCTACAAATAGGATTCAGGTAGATTTAAATCGCCCTCTTCAAAAGTCACTGCATGTTTCAAGATTAAACAATGGATGAGTGGCTGTTCTTCGGAGGATTCAGCAAATACAAGCTCAACAAATGTAAACAAACTTAGCAGAGAACACAGATTAGAACAGATATTATCGTCCCAATCCTTTCCACAAAAACACAGACTGCACCATCGTCTTGAGTCACTGAGAAGCACCGCGACCCAATTCAACCTTCACAATCCACCGTGGCCAGAAAACGAATCTGTCACAATCTGGCTCAGACGGTGTGAAATTAAGTTTAAAATATGCTGATTTAAATTATATTTCAATGATTTAAATTGTATTTAAATGAAACAAGGACATGTGAGCAAGATAACAAACGGTGGAAGTAATAACTTGATGTGGGAAATACAGCACAGTACTGTGGAACTCTGAACTGCGAGGTAACAGTACTGAGTATTATTTCCTCATTCTGTAAAGCAGCTTTGAAAACTTTGAAAGACAATATATAAATATCTAAGTGATTAATATTATTATTATCATCATCCTTCATTTGAGCTACAAAATTGATTGAAATTACATTTTTCTTCTTTCATGGTCCCTGGAAGATGATTCTTACTGATTTTAATGATCCTCACCCTGAGGGGCAAATTTAGTTTTGAGTGAAATGTCTCAACAACTGTTGAATTAACATTACATTTTAATCATTTGGGTGACCCCCCACCATTTTTAATCTAGTGCCAACTTTTTACAACACTTTGAAATAATAAAACTATGTTTTTATAAAATATGTCCAGCAGCCTCAGCTAGTGCGAATTGGAAAATGGAAATCCCCGCTAACCAGAGCAGTTTCAGGCCACACACAGTACATGTGACCTTTAACTTTGACCACTGAAATCCAACCAGTTCATCTTTGTATCCAATGAATAAGTGTAACAAATATAAAAAGGTCAAAACTAGAGTTTTGTGAGGTCACATTAACCTTGACCTCCAAATTTTAATCAGTTCATGTTTGTGTCCAAATGAAAGTTTTTACGACATTTAAAAACATTTCCTTAACGTGTTCACAAGAAAGTGGCGTTATGCAGACAGTCTGAAAACATGATTCCTCTGGCCTCTGGATCTTCACTTTCCTGCTCAACATCAGTATTGTTACTGAGAGCATAATTGCATGCTGACATGAGCTTTTAGCTCAAAGTACCACTTTGCTCAACAGCAGCTATAAAGAGGTGCTAGCTGTAGACATTGGTCTTATTGTACAGTATGAGGAGAAAAGGCATCTGGCGTTAAACTCTGAAAAACTCATCTAACCCAGCAGACATCAGCAGACACTTGTTATCTGTCATTGTGATGCTATTTCAGATTTATACTGCAGCCATCTTCATCATCTCACCCTCCTCAGGAGCTTTTCTCCGTCAGTCTATTCTTCAGCAAATGAACATGTGCAGGGATTGAGGTCAGACTGACTGACTTGGCCAGTACATTCCATTGTTTTGCCATAAAAACTCCTTAATTGCCTCGTCTCCGTGCCGAGGGTCACAAAGTGCGTTAACACATACAAAAAATTCCAGTAACTGCAGCCGGAGATTTGAGGATTCACCACAGGCAGAGATAGAGCCAATAGAAAAATATGCAGGAAGCTTCTTTCATAATTGGGGTCAGAGGCAGACACTTGCTTTAATCCTCGTCAACGCCCAGGTCACTGCATCCATCACTCAGACATCCATGCAACAGGCCTGGCAATTCATCACTCACTCTGGGATTTATTAGTCAGGCCTGGAGCTGGAGGGTGAGAGGTTAAATGAGGAGCAGTGCTTTAGCAGTTATCAGCATAGAGACGAGAGTGGGTGTCTCTAACCCCCAACACACACACACACACACACACACACACACACAAACATTTAAATCAACACCGTGCCAGAGCATTGCTACCGGAGCTAAGGTTCAATATAGAGCTATACAAAATACATATGTGTAGACAGTACATACACACACACACACACTAATCTGAGAACACTCCCTGAATCCATGGTCACTTTCACACTTGCAAACATTCTATAGTGATCAGATCTCTACGAACCCAGTGCAGCACTCAGCGGGTGACTAAACACATGAACATACTTCAGCACACTGCATAAACAGAGAGCAAGCTCACATGCTCACTCTCTGTCAAATACGCCAAGTGCACACACGGCTTAGAATAAACAGGGCCACTACCGGCTAGCCGTCTTGCCCAGGGGCACTGCACCATGTCTCATCACTGTAAGCTAATGTTCAACACAGTGGTGGTGCTCGGCGTAGCTGCTGTCACTTTGGCTTCATATCCAGGTTATTTGCTCGGCGTTCATTTAGAGCAGGTTCCTCGTCACGGGGTCACCACTTAGGAGGTGCATACCTTTTCTCCTGTCTGACAAAGGCAGACAGAAATGCAAGTGATGCACGAGCGTTCACTCCCGTCCGCAGCTTAAAAGCATTTTCCGCTGCGCCCGTGTCTTTAACATTCAGCTAGAAAAACCAAAAGGAGTCAGTGTGTGTCTGTGTGTAAGTGCTCTCTATCTCGCCGGCCTCAAATCCAAAGCAATTAGAGAGGCCAGATGGTGGGCTGGACTCACAGTAAATGGCTGTGCATTGACAGAAGAAGCTCGCTACAAAAATGAACTGTGACAAACAGCCAGGATGACACACACACATGCACAAACATGCGCACAAACACACCCACGTGCACACACACGATGGGCTCATCGAGGACACACTGCCTTAACCGCCATAAACCGACAGTCAATGTTATGAGGACCTTAACACCACAATTTGATTTTTGTTTTTTCGTCAGGGACACAGAGGGCGTTATTGTTTGTTGACCAAACACAGCAGGTGCACACACACACAAACACACACGCATGACCTCGCACATGCACTCACGGACCACCACATTCACAGATAAACCTGTACACACATGGACAACCCTCACCGTGGCCTTTTGTTAAAATTTGACCAAACCAGTTGGGTTTTGTCACAGTTCAAACAATGCAGCCTTTGAGAGGCGGTCCATTCAGCCAGTTTCAGCTGGGCCTGCACATTCCCCTACTGAAAACACAAACTGCCTCCCTGCAGGAAAAACCACTGAGGCTACAGCGCAGCATTCCTCGACTCGGTCCTCTCCTCCCTGCGTCTGTGCACAACGTTTTCCCTGAGAGGTGTTCGGGGCCCCGGTGAGAATAATGATTATACATCTCGAAATATGAGTGCATGTGCTCTTCATTATCGTCCTGATAAGGTGAAAAAATCTCTTGAATCACCTGCCCTTTAAACTACCACAGCATGCTCCTTCATACACCTGTTACCAAGGCAGCAAGTTTACTGCAGCCAACCAGGATACTTATACAAATCAGAGATACTGGGAGGAGGTGGAGCTACAGCACAGAACAACTGTAACCGACAAAATGGCTTCTCATATTTCTGAGCTGGGTTTCCCATACGCCCGTTATCGCACTTGTGTTGGCACAAACGCACAGATTTATCAAAAGTGAAACAAGACAAACAGGCCGACCAGGAAATGAGTGAGAAAAAAAAAAAAACACAGCAGGTTTCTGTGTGCGGAGTGAGAATGATGGGTGACAAGAAACAGAGGCCACTTCATAACCCAATCACTTAATCTATAAATCTAATCAGTGAGAATCAATGACTGGCGCTTCAGTTCAATCCGGCTCCTCAATCATTCACGATGTGTGTTAGAGAGGCAGAGGGAAGACGAGGGGACACAGACACCACACGCTGCAACACTTGGACATTTCAAAACTCAAGAAGTCTTTAATAGCAACCAAATACGAAAAAATATAGAAAGACTTGACACAAAATAGTGACAACAACTGTAATTCGGTCTTTTTTAAAAAGGACAAATAATAAATTTAAAATAAAATTAAAAAAAAGATACAAAAAAGAGAAAACACCTTTTACACTGAGCAGTCAATAATAAAAAGCACATTTTGGGGTAAGACTTTTTTTTCGACGTGTGTACAGTTCATTTGTATAGAAGAAGCACATTTGCCAGTTTTGGCAGCAATCACAGCGCAGCAGTCATGAATAAAGCACTCAGAAAACATAAATTATAAAGCACTGCAAAATAACAGAAAAGAGGAGAAACTGTAATAGGAGAAAATAAATTCTTCATGCTTGCCGTCACTGAGAAATACACAAACGTGACACCATAAATTAGTAATTTTCCTCTGCTACATATTTATATATTTATACTATGTACACAGGAAGGTTTTTCTCTTTTTGTTTTCTTTGATAAGTGAGACGGGAAACGTTAAGGCTTTGATTAGTCATCAGATGTGTGGAGCCGAAGAAAAAGCAACAGAATGTGGCTCTGGTTAAAGAAAGAGATTGGACAGTTTCACATTAACCTTGTGCTCGAACCAAGACCAGTATCTGGGATTTCTCTAAAAGCATTTTGTCTGATAACTTTTACTTGGGAGCAGAGGTTAGTGGCAAGAGTGAGTGTGTGTGTGTGTGTGTGTGTGTGTGGAGGTGGTCGCGGTGCCGCAGGTGGCTGTGAGACAAATTGAAAACAGACTTTGGAGCCGAATAAGAATCCTGGAGGAGGAGGAGGAGGTCAGCGCTGTGGCTCATATCTCATGTGTAGCACAAAAGTGGGACGGACAGACTGTTTCCTAAAGAGTGGGTTTCTCTGACAGGAGGGGAGAGGTGCGCATCCCTGAATGTACGTGGCAGCCTTTGTTCTACTGGGTCAGTGTTTTGAAAACGCGGTTGGACTGTTTGCGGGAATGGAGAGCAGCGGAGCGGGGAACGCATCATGCTGCAATTCTTTCCACTCTAACAGGACACGGTATATGTCCTGACGGAGCCACTGGGCAAGAAGGGAAAAAAAGTTTGTGTGTGACTGTGTGTGCAGCTATGCGTGCCTATATGTGTGGGCTTGTGTCAGGAGATGGCAGAGTTGTCAGGTATGAGGTGTCTTCTGCACAGTTTGTCTGTGGGAGTGAGCATAACGAGAGTGACTGAGGGTTTATGGTGTGGGCGAATGTTTCTCAGCATTCTGCGGATGTGTGTGTACAGTATGTATGTATATGTACAGTGTGTGTGTGTGTGAGAGAGTGTGTGAGTGTGTGTCTTCCAAATGCACAATAAAACCCCAGTTTGCCAGGTTTCCGTGGTGACAAAAGGGTGGCTATTCAGGTTACAGCCCCAACGGCAGAGAAAGAGATGTCCCAAAGCCCCAGAGCATCAGGAAAACACACACTGACAACTACACACACACACACACACACACACAGAGAAAACAAACAGACCATCTCTAGAGTGGTTACAGTCTACCTGATTCTGTGTGTATTTCTGTATTGTGCAGGGCATCTGTCAAGGAGAGGGAGAAGCCAATTGTGCATACAAAAAATAAAATAACTGTGCTTGTGTGGAAATGCAGGCAATGCCATCTTGCACATACAAAATATACAAGCATGTATTATTTTTAGGCTTCAGGTAAACTAAGCTCAGTCAGTTCAGTGTGTTAAAAACAACCAGACTGCTGAAGTACCCATTCAAAGTTACATTCTGAATGCCCTCGGAGACATGTGGCCTTACGGGTTCTTCATCACCACTTCCACAGCACTGGCAACACCGGCTCCATTGATCAGATATTTACATTTTACATAAATATCCACATTTTCACGAGAAAAATAAAAATGCTTACATATATAGTACACAGATACCTGACACCAACATGTACATACAGCAGTTATGTCCCTTGTCACGATTTTTTTTTTCTTATCCCCCCCCCAAGTATTACCCTCATTACACTCTCTGAAGTGGTGACACACACAAGTGCAAAAATAAGTAATGCATTTTTATTTTGAGTGGTTGCGACAGATCACCTGTGTTCAGTAAACGTACTGTACCCCGGTTTGACAGGAGCTGCGTTTATGTGGAACTAAGGCCATTAGACAATAATCCTGTTGAACACACCGGCTTACAATATGCCAGACGATGCTCAAACACTAAACGCTGTCTCTATTTTTGTCGTCTGCCTCCTAGTCTCCCTCCACCTCTCTAAAGGTTAACAGCCATCACAATGGCAAGCGAGGACTGTCCGACTCTGTTCACGTCTGTAGTTCAAGGGCAGAAACAGCCGCGATAAGAAATGCGGGCGAGTGCAGTCATCCTTGCCCTTGGCAATGGGTCACCCTGCGTTTGACCCCATGACCTGCAGCGCACGGCAACCCAGATCTCTGCTGGGCCTCCGCAGAGGTCAGGACAGTCATCTGGACCACGCTCCCCCACCCAATTCCCAGTGGGTCAAAGGGGAGTTGATTAGAGATCGAGGGAAAGCGTGATTAGAGGAGCTGCAGAGGAGCCTCTCTCCAAGATTGTCCATCACAGTCATCGAGTGGCAGATACAGTGACGCACACGCACGTGTACACACTGAGCCTCAAAGACGGCGGCGCACACAGCAGCCGCGGCACAATGTTTCTTTGAGCCGGCCTCAGGTGGCTCGTTACAAGGAGAAATTAACAGTCAGGGAACAATCAGCCCCAGAGCTGCATCGTAAAAGACGTGTTCGCTGCTTGTTGCCTGTGAGTCAATATGACTCCCGAAGCTTTGGTGCGGACACAACCTTTCATGTTTCCCGATCAATTCACTACACTTAACAACATCCGCTAATGGAAAGAAATATTACACAACCTCATTGAAAATCTATCGGAGCTGACGGGCTCACACTTTTTTTTGGGGGGGGGGCGGGGTTATAAGCACTCCTCTTATAGGAGGAGGTGGTAAGAGTTGGTGCGGTGGAGTGAACATGGCAACTCCAGGTGGATTTGTCAGTCCTGGCATGTCAGGGCAGGCTGGGCAGGAATGGAGTAAGTGGGCCGTTTGACACATCAGGAGCAGTAAAATACTTCCCTGGTCTCTGTGGCCCTGACCTCGACACTGCCCCGGATAAATCAGAAACTCCCCGTAAACACTGGGAGAGAGGGGTGAAGGGAGGGAGCGATGGAGGGATGATAGAGAGATGGAGATGGGAGGAGGGTGCAATCACCACGTCATAAACGCTAAGTGGTGGCAATCTGTTGGTCCCGGCTAAGCGAGCGACTTCACGGCTCATTACCAATCAAGCCCCTCCTGTCAGGAGCGCTCCGAAGAGACGGGGACGAGGAGGACGAGAAAGAGAAGAGACGTGCTCCTCTCTAGTCCTCTTGCATCCCTCTCTCCATCCCTTGACCCTGTCACATTGGCTACATCTCACTCCCTCATCTCTGGTTTCCCATCTTTTACCTCCAGGCACGGCACAAAAGTTTGCATTTGAATACCTTGTTAAGAACATGGTTCCAACTCTACAAACTCACTTTGTCTGAATCCCAAGCCAGTGCATTTGTGCAGCAATTAAGGGTCAAACATGATTTTTTTAATTGTGTGATTCAAGTGTCTACTGTGATGGATGGTTTGCCGTTGTTTTTATTTCTTTTTTTTAAGTTTGAGAGGAAGGTGGAGAGAGAGTGGAAAGGAAAACTCGCCAGCAGACGTGAGAAACACATTTTCTTCTCTAAAATCACTTGATGGTTATTGTCTAAACCTTTAGATGTTTTTCCCACAAACCCATCACTAGCTACTAACTACCAACCAGCTGTCAGAGCATAACGTATTGCCAAAACAAAAAGGGTTCCCACAGGAGGACTGGGAATAGCAAAGCTGAAGTGCCTGACAACCCCTTCTAAGGTTTCGGTGAAGATAAGAGTGAATATGCATGTGCGATGCCTCCTCTATAGCAAAGCTCGTATCATGATTCCATTATTCTCCTCCTACACTACACAGTTTCACTCCTTCAGTCTGTTGAGGGTCCTTGTCAGTGTCCCAGTGAGAGCGATGAGCAGAAGTGGTGGGAGACAGGTTGTTTCTTTTCTGTTTGATTTTCTGCTCTCAGGGACCAGACATCAGCAACACTCCTTTTTACAACATCCCCCCCCCCCCCGTTCATTCAGTTCGTTCTGGGGCTGCGCTGTGATTAATAACAAGACATATTTAAAATCAATTTTCAAAAATAAAAGTGGAATCATTTTCTCGTTTCTATCAGACAGGAATCCTGAAACCACAACATCTTCGGGAGGGATCCTCCATCACTTCTTTTTTCTCCTTTTCCATCTCCTCCTCCTGCTCCTCTATACGTAAACTGCAGTCCGTGAGATGACGGAGCCATCCCGCTGGGACTCCATGTCGTCATCCATGTAATCTCCGATTATATCGTCCTGGTCGTTGGGTGGGCGGAGCTGAAGGATGGGGGCCCCTCCGGTGAAGTTGTCATACCTCTCCTCCTCCTCCAGCTCATCAAACTTCCTCCTCTCCGCGTCATCCAATTCATTGCTCAACAGGATGTCTTGGGCGGTGGGTGTGGTGAGGGGCTGGTGGTGGTTGTTTTTCTCACCGTGGGCCTGGTGGGACGAGCTCTCGTTGTAAACATAGATGGGCCCGTTGTTGTTCCCGCCCCCCACGCCGCCGGGCCCCGCACCTCCACCCGTGCCATTCTTGCTGGCCTTCTTGCCTCCGCCAAACATGCGTGTCTTCATGTCACCGCCGCCATTGGCCCGGTAGCCCTGCTGCTGCCTGCGGCTACGGGTGACGAGCACGGCAATGAGAGCGGCGACCAAAAGGAGGGCCAGCAGGGAGCCAATCACAGCTCCCGCCACCACACCGGCATTGGATGGGTTCACTGTGGGCTCTGTAGGAGGGAGGACAGGCAGGGGGGGGGGGAGAAAAGGGAAGAAAAGGAATATGGTTGAGAGAGGGGTGGAGAAAAAGAGAACAGTGTGAAACACAGAGAGAGGGCAAGGAGAATAAGAGAGAGCATAAAAAGGTGACCCAGGAAACAGTAATGTCAAGGAAAAACGACAAAGGGGGAGAGGAACAAGGAGAGAAAGCAGGGGTGGGATGTGTCAGTGGTGCTGGTCTGAGCTGTACTCAGTCAAGTGTGTAAAAGTGTTGAGGTGTCAGTACAGTCAAGTGTGTGGGTGTACGTGTGTGTGTGTGTCTGTTTGCACATGTTTGCTGAGCCTCCTGCTACACTGTCATTTCCTCTTCTTCCCTCAGAGCTGCTCCTGTCCCCATTCCCACCGCCACAACAACGTCTCGGCCACGTTGCCCCTCGTGTTGTCCTTGAACAGCGAGGGTCTGTCAAAGGGACCAGCCACAAATCACACTGTAGGGCCGGAGGGGGGGAGGGAGGTGCAAGACGCGCACACACACACAATTTTCTGAAGGAGCGGTAAATGTCGTGCGCAAGGCAGAACAGGTGGAGGCCATGCAGGGGAGGGCGGTAATGATGGATTGAGGAAGGGAGGGAGGAAATTGGATGAAGAACGTGAGGAGGAGGAGGAGGAGGAGGAGGAGGAGGAGGAGGAGGAGGAGATGGTAGCGGGTTGAGTGAGTGACAAAGTGACGCAGCGGAATGACAACTCCTCCTGGAAGCCATGAACAAAGAGCAGGGGGAGAGATTTGCACCCCGCTCCGCTTCTGTCAACCACGGGCACTGCTCGAGTGCACGTCAGTCCTACACGTGTGACCATTTTTACTCCGGCTCCGGTGAACACACAATATAAAAGAACCCATTTAAGTTCGATTTAAACCGAACAAAGGCTTTGTTACAGTGCAAATTGGCAAAGGAGAGCGTGAATACAATCAGGGCTCCGCCATTCGACACACAGTGTTTCTGGCTGTGTCTGTGGATTTAAAAAAAAAAACTCCAGGGAGAAGTAGTAGGGTCTAAATCAGGCTTGTGAAGACATCCCATATGACTTGTCAGGCATATACGGCTTTCTCTGAACTCGCACTTCCCATTCCCTCGACTTCTCTCTGCAGCGATATTAGAGCAGCACTTCAACGCAGGTATAAGGACAAGATAACCCACAGTTCAAACTAAGGCTTGGTATTGTTTGAAACCTTTGAATTCATGGTGGCTATAACAGGCCTAAGTTTCAGTACTTAAATTAAAGTTTTCCCTTTTACTATAGAGAAAACAGCTATGATTTTGTACTAAAGCATTTTTCTTGTATTTGTCAAAACGAGTGCAGGGCAGTGTTTGTTTGGCCCGTGGTGAATCTGGTTGCAGTTTTCTTTCTGAAACAGCCGCAGAGAGTAAAGAGCTGCTGCAGGAATCAGTCCACAGAACCCTGAAGCTGCTCGGCCACTGCTGCACTAAGAGCAGTTCGACCGGAGCACCCCCGAACTGGAGAGTCAGCCGTGGTTGTCACTGTCGTGAGTGACGTAGTTGAGTCCCCGCTCTGCTGGTCATCTGTTTATTCAAAGTTTATTCATAATGTGATATTGATACATTGATCGATGTCTAAATCGCACCAAATTTGACACTGCACTTCCTTGTGTACTTCAAAAATACAGTGTGAACCCAAAAGGATGAAGAGTTCTCCAGACTTACTGATACTTCTGGAATTAGTCCAGAGACAAACATCTCAAATTAATACCATAGTTTATGGCAATAGAGAACTTTGCATTAAAACAATAACATTAAAAACTACAGTCCAAAAGACAGTTAACTTATACATCTGATAAAAATGACAGCAGGCAGCCATCCTAATAATCTAAAGAAAACACTTAGGGCCAGCTGTCAGTACATGGCAGTTTTCACTCGGCCCAGCTAGTACAGAGCTCCTGAGTGAGGCCACAAGAAAAATGCAGCGTTGCTACTTTGCAAAGGTTTTTCAGGGGCAGGAGTTCAGGGGCAGGAGTTCAGGGCTCTAAGTGCTTTCTGCTCCCCACAGACGGACCCTGTGACCGCTTTACCCATGTGGTCATCATCTATAACTCAGCGGCCAGGGAGCACGGCTCCAACACTGACCGGAGTTGAGGGTCAGCTCCACCCAGACTGGCTTTCACTGTGGTGTGACGCACCTTGAATAAATATGTACACCAAGGAAAAAAGGTAGATTAGGTATAATAACTAAGAGGGAGGAAACACTTTATAACAGATTAGACTTTATTCTATCAACTGTTTCTGTTATGTCTCTCGTTCACAGAATGATTTTAGCAAAGGGCAAATTTGATGCAAGAATGAATATTCCCACTTGTACAGGGTTCAACTCATTAAAGTTTGGGTCTGTCTGTATAATATATTTTAGTTTTTTATGTAATAGTATTATTTCTTTATTTTCTTTTCGTATTAATTTCGGGATATTTGGAAGCAATAAATAAAAGTCAATCCCTGACTGAGGACGATTTTTGGAAAACCATATTCATTAAAGTTTGTTTTTTATCTCAAGGTGTTCCTCCTCACTTCGGGCTCGAGCTGCACAATGAGACTAAAGAAGCTGGTGGTGAGCAAATAAGTTTTTAATTTTAGTCCATGGTTGAAAGGGATCAAGGACCCTTAGCTAAGCTGAACATCCAGCTTTCCTTTCCACTCTCTGCACCTTCAGGAGCTGCTGCAGAGGATTAACCAGTCGGCGCTGCCTTGGAAATCCCTGCCTAAATTTGAAAGTGGCGATACAGCCCGGTTTTATTGTCATTCCCATTTGAAATCCAGCAGAAGCCAACCCCTCTTGTTAAATGCACAGAGAGCTGACAGAATTACTCTTGTAACACAGATTCTTGTCAAGAGAGAAAATGGTGGTCTACTGCTGTCTACACCTGTACTCCGCTCTTCTCTTCATTTCTGCCTCTCTTCTCCTCCACTACCCCTTTCTCCATCTCTGCCGCCACTTCACCAGCTGTCTGCTGCACACACTCCGTCTACTCCAAATCCATTTTCCTTGCCATTTGTATTTCTGTCATATGTTACTTCTCCCTGCTCTCCTCCTCCTCCTCCTCTCCACTTCACTTTCAACATATGCCTGGGGAAAAAAATCATAATTTCATGTGGGTACATTTCCCTCTTTCTTTCAATTTCCACAGCCAGCCTCCCAGGACACTTTCTCTCTCTCTCGCTCCCCCAAGCAGCGCTAATCACCACTGTTCACACACATGAGAGCGAGAGCCAGCCCTCAGTGTCCACTTGTAACAGGAACACAAGAAATGCATTATCACCTCGGGCAGCACAGAGCTCTGGCACATGCAACGTGCCAACAATCTCTCTGCAAACTTCAGAGACGGATGATGCTCCGCCATTGTCATTGCATCAAAGGGAATTACCCCAAAAATGAAATGCAAATTCTCCCTAAATTCCACCCAATTATTTTTAATGCCTCGTTCCAGTCTGTTCTTAAGTGTCTCAGAGTTTGTGCTGGTGAATCGGTTTGCGAATGATAATTCATGTTTTATTCTACCCTTCTGGAGACAACACTTAAAGATTCAAGAGCGAGATGTAAAGGAGACACCCCTGGCTCCCAGCACGGGGGCCCACTACAAACCCAGACACATCCCTAACAAAGCACCAGTTGAATTTATTTGAGTGAAAAAAGGACATCCCATAAACACAGGCTGGTGGATGAGCCAGCAGAAAAAGCTTCAATATGCATGCTGTGTGGATAACTGGGGGAAAAGAAAACAAACATGTATAACTACACACACAAACAAACACACACACGCACACACACACACACACAGAGACACACACACCCTACCCTCCCCTACCCAAACACACCCAGACCATACTGGGGAAGCCATAAAAGAAAAAGCATGTTTCTTATGAAGTCACATCCTGCATAACCGTAAGCTCCAAATGACCGCAAGTAATGGGGGAGATGGGGCAGAAGTAACAAGTACTGCAGCCTCCCAAAAAACACACCAACACACTCACACACACTCGAGCATCACTACGGTCATCAGGGGTCTAACGCTGGGTTAGGCTCCACCTAGAGCGTAGCTTAGTAGTATTCTGTGTCAGCATGTTAAGTTATTGAACAAAGCTGTGTGTATGTGTGCGCAAGTGTGTGTGTGTGTGTGTGTGTGTGTCTGTGTGTGTGTGTGTGTGTGTTAATGAGGGGTGGGCAGGGGGCCCAGTTGTAGGCTGGAGGGAGACTTGGCTCCATCAGACCTGTTCTCTGGCAGTTTTCGCATGGCCGGAGACACACACTGACTGACACAGAGGCAGGCACACACACAAACACATGCACACACATACGCCCAAAACCCAGTGGAAGAAAGGGTCAGAGCCCCTTGCCCTGTAACTGCCTCCTTGGATGAGTCTTTAAATGAGAGAGAATGCACCGGATTGAGAGAAAATCCATTTTCCGTTGAGCTGAACAGCCCTTCAGACCATGTGGGGGATTCAATTGGGGGTATTCCTATTCAATGTGTTGAGGTTCAGCTGAGAAACCCTTATGAGAAACGATGTGAAGGAAAACAAGCCAGAAGATTGAGGGGAATCTGGGTTAGCCACACAAGAACCCCACTGACAGGAGCCTGAAATGGAGGGATGGACGGAGGGATGGAGACTACTAAGCAGTGATTAAGAAAGAGCACTGGTATTTAAGAGTTGAGCTTAGAGAAAGAGAAAGAGAGAGAGAAAGAGAAAGAGAAAGAGAAAGAGAAAAAGAAAAAGAGATAGAGAGAGAGAGAGAGATAGCATGAGTCGGAGAGGGGAGAGAGGGAGAATGCTGGGGGCAGGAGTCTCTACTCTGAGCAGGGAGATCAGCGGCAGACTTGCGGAGGCTGAAAGACAACCTGGGAGAGATAAGGAGGATGAGGAGGGAGCATATGCTAACTGAGAGGAGGAGAGATGCAACGGAAAGAGATAGAGGGAGATAAATCGAAGGAAAGAGAAGGGGGGAGCAGGTTAAGATATATCTGTGTGTGACTAAGCAGCAGGATCGAAGATGAGAGGAGGAGAGGCAAGGAGAGGAGAGGACATCCATCTCCCCCTCTCTGCCTCCCGGTGCACGGGACAAGACTGAGGGCAGAGGACACTGGCAAACACACACACACACACACTAGTGCATGGAATCTGTGTGTGTCATGCAGCTGTGGGGTAGAGGGGATTGGCGGACCTGCTATGGAGCAGGTGCTGGCCATTTCACGCCTGTCGGCCCTTCTTAGCCCTGTTTGTCTACACGCATTCGCGTTATCTTCCATCTGGCGTCATTCCACATCTTTCTCTCGCTCCGTTTCGACTATTACGCTCTCTTTCGATTCTGTTAAACCTAAACTGACTCACTCTCTCGCTTTACGTACTCTCCATCTTCTACTAACACCCCGTCCGTGTAACACTCGCCGGTTGCCTCGCTCACCTCTTAACTGCCTGCGAATTTAGCTCACATCTTATCCTCCCCCTCTGCCTGTGAGTAAGAGAGGAGTGGGAAGGAGGGAAGAGGTGGTCGGCTGCGAGAGAACAAGACCAGATGGAGGAGGGAGATGACACGACAAGGAAACTGTGGGAAGAACTACCAGAAGAAGAGGAGAGAGGGAAAAAAGAAGAAAAAAAGAAGAAAGTGGGACGAAGAATGGGAGAGGAGTGCAAATGTAAAGACAGAGTGAGAGAGGAAGGGATGGTGGAGTGAGCCAGGAGCTGAAGCAGCAATGGGTGACTGATCCGCTCTGAGAGGCTTGGAGACAGACGGACACACACGCTAGGCTGAGAGATAGTGGAGGCCAGTAGTAGTGGAGATAGGTTGCAACGGCACAAGATACCCATGGGAGTTTTTTAAATGCCGTCAGCATCCGCTCTCTCCCTCCATCCCTCCCTCCCTCACTCACGGCTTTGCTCCCTCCCTTCGCTCGAGTCTGAAGACATGCTGGCACCAACTTATCCTGGTGCACGTTTGCCTGCTTTTTGTCTAAAAGCAGCGGCCTGCATCCCCTTCCCTCTGCTCCCTGGATCTTCCCTGCTTGTTTGCTTGTAATACGCAGCAGGGGTTGGTGGCATCTTTTGTGCTAAAGGAGCCAGCCACGCTACTTTGCAGTATTACACTGTGGCCCCCAGAGAGTGGTGACGCATGCTGTGGCACCATGAGGAGCCAAGGGACTTGAAAAGAGATGGGGAAAAGGAGGAAAAAAACTGGGGAAAAGGAGGGACTGAGCAAGAAGACAAGAAAAAAAGGGATGAAAATTAGGGCAAGGAGGAGCTGAGTGGCTCTTAAAATGTAGCCACCAGAGATATGCACTTTTCCCCATGATGGGCGGGTTTGCCCCAAGTCAGCAAGAAATAACTTCTCTGAAGTGAAAAAAGTGGAAGAGGAATGTATTTTGTATGGCATGAAGGAGTGACCCCTGTTGACCAGGAGTCTATTTGTATCTCCAATCCTGGATAGTTTCACTCAATAGACCCTTTCCCAAAATCTGCCATTTGTCTGCCAAGTAAATGGATTTAAATCGGGATTCACTCCTGGTAAACACAGGTTTAAATCGGCTCGATAATTAGCTATAGAGATGCAACACCGAGCAAACCTACTTATTTGGGGAGACAACGATATGAGAGTGACTCCGTGCACATGACGCTGAAATGCAAACTCCTCCAGTGGCAATGGGAATGAGTCTATCGCCTTTTTTTAGAAGGTTTGCCCACGTTTAAAAAAAACTGCACATACCCTCTAACTTTTATGGAAAAAAGATACAAGACATATACACACGTCACACACACCCACACACACACACTGCGTCAGCGCAGGTCTACTCACGGATAAACCCAAGGCAGCACTTACATCCACTTGATTTTTAAGTCAGTGTCGTGAGTAAAACACATCACTTACTGATTGCAGACTTATCTTCGAGACATTGACGCTAATGAACACTGCTCATTTGCTTTGCTTTAGTCTCGGCTGTCATTAGTGATGGCCAAGGATACTGCTGAGAAGCTGCTCAGTCGCTGTTTTTGATCATGACTTGAGGGGGGAACAAACTGCTCTCTCACTCGTTTTAGAAATAAGGGAGAGAAGCAAAAAGGAGCGAGAAGGATCTTCTCTCACAATGTGAACTACGACTAAAAATGTGGCTTTGTAAAAACGCCTTATTATGTGAGAAAAGAGGATAGACAGACCTTGGGTATTGCCGAGCCATAGCAACTTTGATAATACAGTGTTAGAGAGTGCATGTGAAGACACACAGAAAGAAAACGACATGCAGTCTTAGTACGACTCAGAGGAAGTCAGGTGAAAAGTTGAAGGGGAAAATACAAAAGGGCAGACGCTTACACACTTACTCTCTGACAGACATACGCACTAAACACCACGTGGACAGAGCAGCTGGACCCTCTAGCCCTACACTTAACAGTCCCAACACCCAAGACAGTCCTCAGCAGAGTGTGTTTGTGTGTGTGTGTAAGTTTGTGTGTGCGATGGAGATCATGTGACATGTGAGGTGGAACATGTGTACCCCTGGGGAAAGACACGAGAGCAGAGCACAGCAGGAAATGTGTAGCATGTGTGATGGAAGTGCACTTGGTTCCACTTCATCAGCACAGAGGATATATGAGTTTTCATATACAACCCAGGTGACAGTTCAGATGATGAACAAGACCCAAGTGAGCCGCAAGTGTGTTTCTCATTTCACTTCTGATCCGTTCCACGGCTTCACTGACACATTTACTGAGCATAATCTATAGCATTTACAATTCATCTGGACATTTGCAGCTTGTGTGAATTGGACTGTGGTTTGGCTGTAATGCGTTTTGACCACAAGTCACTAGAGACGTTCGGACACCATTGGTTACACACTACGTGTTTCAGCCGATAGCGAGTACAGATCTGATACTAGTGCAATTAATACAAACAATATCTTATATAAATGACATGCTTAAACAGCTGTAGGCTACTAAACCGGTATGGAAGTGATCTTTCACATGGCTTGTCACCATTTAACTTGTGAGACTTTCCACCGTGAAATATTTCCAAATTGCTGGTATTCTAGCTAGGTCTGGCTATGGTGTTACATACTAGAAACCATTATGTACTTTAAACCAACATACTTTAATGACCTGGTATCGCGTCGGTAAATAGTTAACATACTCGCTGATGCCCAACCCAGCATTTTTGGCAGTAACTGAGGCGGATGCTGGTGTTGGTATCAGAACATCTCTACTATTCACCATATCAAAGAAGTCCAGTTACTAATCATTTTTGTGACTGCTACTTTCGATATGTAGCATTGAAAGTTAATTTCTAAATGTTTTTAATAACTTTTTTCCTGTCGTGTGCTTTTTTGTGCCCCCTTGACTCACCTCGGACGTTGGCTGTGATCTGATCCCTCGTGGTCCCAATGCGGTTCTTGACCTCGCAGACAAAAGTTGTGTTGACAGCCTCGTCCACCTTGAGCACCTTCAGCTTGTTGTCAGTGATCTGCACCGTGTCTGGCATCACTCCTGACATCCTGCAGCCGCGGGAGTATTGGTGCCATGAGGAAGAAGAAAAAGGAGAAAATAGACTGAGAATTGGCTTGTGGTCAGTCTAGCTTCCAGCAGAATGAGAGCTTTTAGACGGAATGGACGTTTACAGAAATGTGTTGTATTGTGCTCGGTCATCAAATTCAGTTTCCTCCATTCCTCAAAAGCCAATCCATTATCACTCAGTGGAGGAAAACACAACAGAGACAGCAGGAAATTGTAAACTGCTGGATCCAGGCCAAAATCGCTTCCAGTTAAAAACTGGAACTTCAGAATGGGAGGGATTATAAACGTGTTTGACAGGAAAGGATTTTTAACATGTGATGAATTTTTTATTTGTTGGTCTCGAACTTAGAATGCGCTCAAAATTGAATACCTTTCATTTTTACCCATTGGTTTGATGCACTTTGTAACCTTGTTTAGATGAGTGAAGTTATTATTATTATAATATTATTTTTTCTAGCTAATAATACTGAAAATGGGGAGAGAGACTTGTAATGTGATGATCATTATGCGTGGGTTAAATCTAAAGTCACAGAGTCCATTATGATAAATTATACGGCTATCTCCATAATCAGAGCACAGGGTAGAAATGGCGTTAATAAAATCGCTGATTACAGCTCTGTGAGCACTTTAGACCTGAGAATGAAGGGCAACAAAGGAAGGACAAGAGAAAAGAAACAAGAGAAAGCCAGAGAACGTGGTAAAACGAGAACGATCATGAGGACACAATATAGATTCCAGGCTGTGCGGATACTCACGTCTTCCACAGCACAGAGATCGGAATGGGGTTGGCGGAAGCTTGGCAGGTGAGCACCACGTTTGTACGACCCATGTACCAATTATTGTCATAACCCTCGATTGTCACCTTAGGGGGGTCTGAGGGACGGAGAGGTGAATGGCAGGAGGGAGGAAAAAAATGTCAATGAGTTCAATTAGTCACCTAAAAGGTTTGAAATAATGTTAGAGTGCGCACAGCGAAGGAAATAATGGCTGCTGGATGTGGGTGTGGGGTCTCTTACATTGGACTGCAAGCTTCAGCGGGAAGCTCTCTGCTTTAACCTGTGTCCGGTGGTTCACGACACAACTGATGTCCTTCCCGTTGTCTGCGGCCTTGGGAACCATGATGTACTCGCTGATCATCGTCACCGTGTTGTCCGTGCCATCTTTCGACACCGACGTCCCATTGCCGTTGGCCGTGGTCACCCAGGAGATCTGGGAAGCGGGTCGGCCATCTACGGACTCGCAGCGCGCCACCACCACCGGCTTAGTGCCCGCCTCCACTGTCACGATGGAGGCCGAGTTCTGAGGCTTAGCTGATGGACGGATTGATGTGAGGACGGATGGATGGTGGATGGAGAGACAGAAGGGGTCACAGAGAGTGGCAGAGAGAAGATTAAGGGATGTAGAGATAGATAAAATGGAAATAAGACAGCTGAGGGAAAAGATAATGTGCAACCATTATCGATAAACAATTTGAGTCACCAGTCTGGCTAAAGCAAATCCAAAAGCTCAATCTCCAAACATCCTGTCATCCCGTCTCCCCCCCCACCCACCCCTTTCTCTCCCTACTCCATCGTTTCTCTCTCCGCAGCCTAAACTGACAAACAATTATGAGCACCACAGCAAACACACCCAAACCCTAAATATGATTTCACTTTCCCTCCCCCCATCTCTTTAATCTACTCCCTCTTTGTCCCCATTGATAAACAACAACTGACTGGTCCAGAGCATCTCCATACACAAATTTCGACATCGCTACACGCGCTGTCAGGCCTCCATCCCCTCCGCTCCATCTCATTCCTCGTACCTGCTCGACTGCCCTCTGCGATACTGGTGTGGGTTCAGAGGAGAGCAGGGAGGACAGAAGCTGACAGCAGGCATGACAAGCAGCCAGATCAATACAGAGCCTGAGGGAAGGCAGGGAGGCATGATGCGTTGGAGGGACAAGAGAGAGGAGCAGAGGCACTGGTGCCGGGCCAAGGTTAGACCAACGGTTCCATTGCATTAACAAGAACACAATTGATCTGACAATACCACTTAAAACAGCAATTAAGCCGAGCTGGACATGCTTTTAACCTGCAAACTACCTTTGGGGGAGGGAGAGAGTTAGAGAGAGACAGACAGAGAGGGATAGCCATATGGTTCTTTGCATTTATTCATACAGCATGAAGATTATGTATGTGACCTACCCAGCATGACCAGATAGGTGATGCCCTGCTCGTTGCCAATTGGGTAGGTGGCATATTCACAGATGTACCTCCCCTCATCCGTCATCCTCACTTCGCTGATCTGGATGGAAGGGCTGGCCAGATTCGGGGGGCTGGGTGAGAAGCTGACCCTGCCCTTCATGGGCGATTCGGGGTAGTTGGGAGCAAAGTTGGGGTGAAACACGGCGATGTTGATCCTCTCGCCCTCCTTCGACTCGTAGATCCAAGTAACCTGTGGAGCGGAGCAGGCGCAGGGTCAGACGCATGGAGCACGCGTGCCGTGACGCTGAAGAACAACGGGCCTCGTTTATCGTTGGATTGATAAATGGATAAATGAAAAGCGTTTCAGACATCCGCATTTTTTTGCAGTGAACTCCACAGGGCAGTGTAAACAGCATTACAATCAAATAAGTGGAGCGGGTATGAATATGTATGCGAGTGTTTCAGAGGGAGAGACGCTCTTTAACTCCCTCTCTCTCTCTCTCAGCTGCCCTGTGTGCATTTGAGTAGAGTTGTGCACTTCCCACTTCATTGAGATGCGACTAAGAAGTGTTTCCATTACCATATTTAATCCCCTGAAGCAAAATGAAGCTTAGTATTGTTTGTTTGGAGAAATAAAACATTAAGCCCAAATGTGATAAAAACCTATTACTGCCTTAGGATTATTTCGGCGTGCTATGATTTGTTAGATTAATGTTTAATGTGCAAAATAAACAAAGCACATGGATGTGTATTATAATTTTATTTCAATTTTGACTGTGGTTTCACACACCTGCCGAATTAGAGCGATGCATAATGGCCAAATACTTTACAGGAAAAGACCCGTTTGTTTTGGCAGATATTAAAGTGTGTTCGCTTTACGGCCTTGTCCTTTCACTTGTGAAGGCAAATTGGAATCCAGAGCAATTTCAGCAAATTATTTCATGTCAAGTCAGCAGAGAAAGTGACATTTTTATTGCCGTTTCATTCCACAAGTGCCGTTTTAGGTTTGGCATAAAGAAGTGATAAAATCCAAAGTGAAAAACTGCATCCTGGCAGTGGAAACCTCACCATTGTGAGCTGAATCCCAGTGGCATCAGTGAAGGCACAGCGCAGGTTCACCGTCTGGCCAGGATACGACAACACCTCCGCCTCCACCTTCACTCGCTGACCTGCCGCTCCTAGAGGGGAAAAAGACACAGTCAGTAATGTCTCTGGTTTCCTTCATTTACAAACTAAGAGAAGAGACAAGAGAAAGCAGAGCTGAGAAATTGCACTGGTACAAAGCGGCCTGATGATAAATGAGGACAGTGTGGAAGTGTCTGGTACAACAGAGGACAGCATTAGTGAACCCAGGTAAGTAGGCCAGGAGTCTGGTATCTCTCCATGACTGTGCGTGTGTGTGTGGACGGAGGGGCTGAGAGAAAATAAGAAGGGGATTTGTGCTGGGTAAAAAAAAAACAGAGGGTAGACAGTTCTTTTTTGCTCACAGGTCATAAATCATCAGGATTGGTTACGTTTTTCTGTAGCCTGCCATTTGCTGCGCCAACACATTCCTGTGTAACTGCTAAGAGTCAAAATAAATATGCTTCTTTTGGTGTGTT
Source organism: Platichthys flesus (assembly GCF_949316205.1). Taxonomy (NCBI): domain Eukaryota; kingdom Metazoa; phylum Chordata; class Actinopteri; order Pleuronectiformes; family Pleuronectidae; genus Platichthys; species Platichthys flesus. The sequence goes on along the minus strand of NC_084955.1, from coordinate 18,518,776 downwards.
GTGTCAGTGGGTGTGTGGGACACATATAGAGCGAGGGAGATTTAGAACGACATCTTTCTGTGTGAATGTGTGTTTGTGTGCGTGTGTCTGTGCGTGTGTGTGTATGTAGGTGTGTGTAATCCAGCTCTGTGTGAAAATGTAATTACTTGTATGAGTAAGCGTGCATCAGTGTATGGCGGCGAGATGGTCCTGGTTTTAAGTAAGAGTGGATTACCTGTATAACTTCAAATGTCTGCAGCGGGACCTGATGTGTGTGTGTGTGTGTGTGTGTGTGTGTGTGTGTGTGTGTGTGTGTGTGTGTGTGTGTGTGTGTGTGTTCACAATATGTTTACCAGCAGGCTACACACATACACCAGTACCAATGAAACTACTTCCCCTGAAGACAAACAATTACTGGAGAAACTAGTTCCACCAGTTTGTGCTGAGCCAAAGCTGTTTGTGTTGAAACTAATGTGATCCACAGGGCTGGTGGAATACACACACACACACACACACACACACAATTACACACACCCACACGAAACCCATAGGCTAGGAGATAAGAGGAAAGGGCAGCGCTGTCTCTCTTTTGACGAGCAATAAACATCACACCTTCTGTTCTCTGGGGAGATCTGAGATATCAATACAGAGGAAGAAGAGGAATGAGCGAAAGACTTGAGTGGGCAAATGGAGGAAAAACAAGCCTTTCCTAGAATAACACCAGTTCTCCCAGGACCAGCCCAATTTACAACCACAGAACAACCGCCTTGTAGCCACAGAGGAACCTCTGGACAACCGCGGAGCAGCCTGTGGGAGCAGCAGAGAGCCTTGTGGGGCTGAAACAGACACAGCTCACTCACTATCTCTCTTGGCCTCCATAAATGTAGCATATCTGTGCAACTAAACTAATGAATCACGTGCTCTCACATATTCATAAACTCATTATGACTTTATGGTAAAGCTCCTTGCTGGTTATGTTTTCATTTCGTTTGTCCGTCTTTTATTTAGCAGGATTACACAGACTATGGGGCCAATTACCATGAAACATGGTTGGAGGATGTAGTGTGGGTCAGGGAATATCCCATTTAGTTTTGGTGTGGATATGGATGAGGGGGTGGATCAAGGATTATTTTGTACTTTAACTTTGCAAGAAAGGATGTTTTGCAATAATTGTTGATTCCCCAGAAAATAATCTTGATGTAAAAGGGGGTCAGGCACATTTAGTGTGTTAATGCTTCGGATCCATATAAAAATGTGGACGTGTTGTTTTTAAGGAGACTGTGACGGAGCAAGTCACTCTACTAGTTACCTGTCAGTCCACATGAATTCATCTGAAGAAATTACCTTTGGGATTGGGACCTGAATTTAAGTAGAGGGAGAAATAATGGTTTACTAAAACCCTTGAATCCGGTTAATGGAAAGAGTTGGCCTGATATGTCATGTCACAAAGCAGCACTGAATTTACTCTGCTCCATTTCACGTGTGTGCAAATTCACACACACAAGCAGCACACATGCACAGCTGTTGCATCCGAACATGATGTGGGGTCAGAGTCGAGCCGGGCCCGGTTGTCTGTCATTCTGAGGCAATAAGAGCAGAGCAACACAGGTCAACTCCTGCCAGAGCTCCGATGAGAGAGAGGCTGGCCTTATGAGACTCCATACAGCCCCAGGGAAATGAATATTACACACAAGACACACAAAGACGTGCATGCCCCCCCGTCCTCCATCACAGTCCCCAGACCCAGCTCTGTAAACTCAGAGACTCCATGATATTAAAATGGCAGGAGGGTCCGTGTGGACGTCTGCATGCACATACACTGACACGACAGCATTGTTGCATTTGAAATGGCAATTGTCAGTATAAATATTGAGAGAGCATTGTTCACATTAAACGGAAGAGAGCAAGACGGGAGTTGGAGAGAGTCGGGAACTGAGGGAATTAGAGACAGAAGACGGTTCAAGGGTAAAAGTGAGAAGAAAGGAGGCACGACGGAGAGAGGGAGGGAGAAAGACAGAGGGAGAGAAAGAGAGGGTTGGAGGGGAAGAGAGTGAGAACAGAAGCCTCGTGTCGCCCCTGCTCTACTTTACAGTAGCGCCGCTGCCTGCAGGTGACACACACAGGAAACGCCACCGAACCAAAGACACAACAACAAATGTATGCACACATAAGTGCCCTCTTTAACATCCTCAAGTAGTCAAATGTCACCATCCTCAGTCATGTCATCTATCATCATGTCTTTAACATCCACAAGATGTGCGCACACACACACACACACACACACACACACAAGCTGATAGCACTGCGACAGCCCTGCACAGTCCTCTCTGATCCCTTGCCTGGTCACGCTGACATTTCCATATTTCCTACCATTAGTCTGTGAAGAGGGAAAATGATTCAGAAAGGAAGGGGGGAAGGAAGGAAGGAAGGAGAGGAAGGAGAGGAAGTGTGCTGGGGAGGATGGAAGCATGAAAGGAGGAGAATGACAGGAGACAGCCTGGGAATGCCAAAGTGATGGAGGATGATCGTGGAGGAGGGGGTGGGTGAAGTGCAAGGAAAAGTGGGGATGAAAGGGTGTGAAGAGAACGCAGTGCAAGGAATAGAGGATGAAAGAGGGAGCAAAAAAGAGAAAGTGGTGAGAGAAGAGGAGAGGAGGAGGATCTTGGTAAGGGAGACAGTGTGAGCTATAAACAACGTTAACAGGAGACAGCTGAGGGACAAAAGAGAAGAGAAGAGGGGAAATAAAAGCGAGAGAGGAAGTGGGTGGGAAAAAAAAGAAGCGATGGAGAAACTAAAAATGGAGAGGTGTGAGTGGGGGGGAAGGGTGGCATAGGTAGAGAGAATCAGAGCGAGCACAGGCGGCTGAGGGGAAGAGCGCGTGGTGCGGAGCAGCAGCAGGCAGGGTAGTCTCCACACCTGACCTTGTGAGAAACACCGTGGTTGTGAATCGAGACAGAGAGAGACAAAAAGGCGTGAATGAGCATGGGAGAGAGAGAGGGAGAGAGAGGGAGTGAGAAAGAAAGAGGAGAGAGCAAGTAAAAAAAATTAAAAAAAAAACATTCAAAATCCTAATTTTCCTCTACAGCCCATTTGAGCCAGCCGTGGCTTATAAAACGAACATGCGCTTATCAGCCTGTCTGCCTGCCTCGCTGACTCTGACGCCTAATGGCGTTCATGTCCTCTGCCTGATCCCCCGCTACAGTGCGGGAAAAGTGCGTCAGGGGGACACGGAGAGCAGGCCATCACCTAAAATATCTAACGGCCTTCAGAGCTCACTGACTCTGCCTTTTCATCAGGCTAGAGGCGGTGCACTGTCAGGTGGGCTAGAATGAAGCCTCCCGATTCCCCATGTTCCTGGAGATTGCTTCCCAGCAGTCCATTGTGTGTGTGTGTGTGTGTGTGTGCGTGTGTGTTTTTGATGAGATAGGAGGAAAAGATGTGGGTGTGTTTTGCTTTGGCCTTTCCAGTACGTGGCTGTCTCAATAAGCATTCTGCACTGTCATTATTCTTCCAAGTCTGTGCGAATTTCACCATTTCCATTACCGTCTTGTTGTTGTTATTGTTGTGACCACCCCTCTCCACTCCTGAAGAATAATAGCTTGGATACAGGCAGCACACAGAGAGGGACTGAGCGTCGCCACTCCGTCCTGATGAAATCTGCCTCCACCTTCCTCAAACATTATCAGTTTTTCCTAGTGGGGGAATAACAATGAGTCCCACTCCACCTTTCAGACTTGATGACTTGACGTGCTGGAGTTTTGGACACGAGCGTAACACTTGTAAAGCGATGAAATTAGTTTTCCTGATACCGGAGGAGATATTTTAGAAAGATTCCCCAATACGAAAAGTGAAAGTCTGTAAATGAACACTGCTGCAGTCCTGAGAAAAGATAATGTAAGTAACTTAAATCCTCTTTGGGTTGACGCACAGGAATTAATTATCTTTAAGCTTTATTCAACATCATAAGATTCCGTTTTTAAAAGGATTATCCCTCCTAACTGTAGAGTTGTTCATATGGACAGATGATCATGCTGCGGTGCCGTGGACTGCAGGATCCAATGAATGTCTGTGTCATCAACACCGTCACTGTCACCATTGATCCGCTAATAAACAAGAGCCTGCATGTTGAAATTAGAGATGTTCTGATACCGACACCAGCATCGGAAACGCCTCTGATACTTCGGTGTGTAAATCTACGCATCGATCCCACACCATGTCTTTAAAGTGTATCAGCTTCACCAGGATTAAACAGCAATTTTCTTTTCCAGATGTGCTGCACTGTCTATGGATTTCTGGCTGTGTAGCTTCTATGTAAAGTGCCTTGAGATAATATTTATGATTTGGCACTGTACAAATCAAATTGAAAATAAAATTCAATTGAATATAAAAAGGCAACGGACGATCCATCAGATGATTCATTGACTCACGTTATAACAGCATGTTCTGTATGTGGAATGGACTGGCCTTGAATGCCGGTGATTTCTGAATGAAAGTGTCTTTTCTTTCTTGGACACATTAGACGCACAAACCAATCCAATTCCGCAACCATTACTGGAGTTGGAGTTTTGTGCAGTGCAGTTTGTGTGTATCTGTACTAAATTGAGTTTAAATGAAACAATAAGTGAGATTGTGCTGACTTTCAGCTTTAAGGGTGTTTGAGGACATTTTCTTCGAGGCTGCTCACCCCAGGTGTGTGACTCACATCTTTTTATACAAAGCTCCTATTTTTCAACAGTGAAGTAGGACAGTGACGGGGCAACAATTTCCCTTCTGTTCAGTTAATATGGTTATTAACACTCGACAATTGAAGCTCAAGGTAAGGATTTCACCCTCATAATAGTTTTAAATCCTTTGTCCTGGTACACAGAGCCCATGTAACGAAAAAAAAATGCGAGTGTGCAATCTTTTATAGCTAACCTGATAATCCCTCCTGGAGAGCAACAGCTTTTTGCTTCACACTAAATCTTGAACACTGTTCCCTTTATCACTCCTGATGCTGTAATATTGCAGTTTTGTGTGACTGATGCAACTGTAATTGTCACAGGCCTGTGCACAGTGAATTCGTCCCTGAGGGTCGGGCCGTCTCGTACTGCACCACTCAGAGGCGTCTTAGCGATGACTTTCAACGCACACCACCTGACCTGTGGTGGGATGATGATTGGGTGCTCCATCACTGCCCGATTCACAGCGTGTGGGAAACACGCGAGTTCGCCGCATTTTAGTTGCTGCAAAACGACGGAACCATTGAAAGTTTTTGGTCGATGTGCCAAACTCAGAGAAGTTTACTTTGTCATTAGAAACATTTGGAAGTTGTTCCAGACGGTTGACTTTCAACATCGTATTAGCGTAGCTGTAGCTTGTGAGCCCCTCACGTAATCGCGTAACTGATCCAGAGGTGGCACGCACAAAACTTTTACTAAGATTAAACGCACTTGTCTGAGAATAACTAATAATACTTTATTTTGATTCATGGTGGAAAAGGTTGGTTACAATTTCTTATTTCATGCGCTATTAGGGTTTTAATGCATTTAAAAGAATAATTAAAACATTTAAATCAAACTGCAACATTTGAATACTGATTTGGACGTTGATTACCTGGACAACAGTCAAAGCCTGGAAGCCTTGAGGTCAGTCTTAATTTAACATTTCTATTATTGTATCTAAACAATTGCAGTGACACTGCTGTGGCTGCGTGTCATGTCCAACTGCTGCTGCTCTGCACTAAGAGCTGTTATCAGCCGGAGTCTGGAACAGCACCAACCTGAACCTGCTGCTGCTGCTGCTGCAGTTACCTGACACTGTTTCAGCACCGGTTCCTATGACCTTCACACACACAGATGCACACACGCACACACACACATATTGAGCCACACACTCCTACGGCGAACGTGCATACACTGCGCACGTATACACACATTCAGATGTGGTTACTTTGGTATGCAGGGAGTGGAGTGGGAATGCAGCTTAGCTTTGACAGGCGAGGCAGTTTGACAAGCCAAGAATAAAACTAGGAAATGAAGACTTGAGATGTGTTGTCTTCACATTGACCTTTCCACTGGACTCTCTATATGGGCTAATCGATAGCCCATGCTAGATTTAGAAACAGCCACTGTGCATTATGGACTTCTCCAATGACATTCTATTATAATCCATTCATGCTGCGATCTTCACTCGCCGGAGCAACGGAGTCAAAAGCACCGAGGTCTGCACACTTGAAAGACTTCAAAGCTTCTGCATGAGATCTTCACCTAAGAAGCCACATAGATGTTTAATTTACTGGGAAACCTAACAAAGACACCAGTGGTGGGTGTTACAGGGAGGTTGCGTGCAGGAGAAGGCAGGTAAAAAAACTCCTGTGATGCAACAGGAGATGAAGAAATAAAGGTGGCAGAAGAAGGGAGAGCTACAATTCACCGTGTTCACAGCGACGTGATGAAATATATGATAACCGACTCTGAAGACAAGTGTGGAAAGAGAAGGGGGATAGACACACAGGCAGGAGAACGAAACGCATGAAATGCAACAGAAGGGGAGCGGAGGAGAAAAAGGAGTTTGGAAGGAGGGACACAGGGAGACACGAACAGGCTTCAAAGTGGCGAGGAGAAACGAACAGCTGGAGGATAAATCTGCACAGGGAGGTGTGTGTGTTTTGCAAATGTGTGTGTGCGTGTATACACATGCATCTGTATACTGATGCATATTCTTAGTTCATTGCCTGTTTATAACAAACAAGCCCTAGGACTCCGGCAAATATCATTTGCAAATATACGCATTTGCCAATTCAATTAAGAGCATCTCCTTAATCAAAAAAGACCCAGCGGGAATGTTTTTGAAAAGCTTTAATTTACAAAAAAGTTTTACTCTCCATATGTGCCACAGCCTCCTGCATCCAGACCTGGGTCATGACCTCTGTCCTGCCGTGAGAATAAGTCCATACACTATGCATGAGTTCCAGAGTAGGAGGATACTGGCAAAGTAGAAAAATGCACAATGGGATCTTCCAGCCATTAAACTGCAGGAGCCCTGACATGAAATTACCTTTACAAGTGCTATGCATTTATCTCTCCATGGACCTCTCTCTCTCATTCTCCAGTTTCCGTTCTCACTTATGTACATACGAAAACCAGTCTTACAAGCTCACTGGTCAAACCGGTCGGAAACAAAATCCATGTTTGTCTGAATCGAATTGGAAAAAAAACACACTCTGGTTACTGCAGCGTATCACACCTCGCAACAGGATGAAACCTACAACCAGACAACATACACAACACGCTCAATGATTTAGCATCTGCCACGCTGAGGGAGCACCATACATGGGAGATAAAACTGAGTTAAAAAACGGTTTGTGAGTGTGTGGTCATGGTAAGACATAACGCGTCCACATGTGTACAGCTGCTAGGTAAAGCGTAACCACATTTAGACAGGCCGTCGAAGAAACACACACTAGCTCGCGCACACTGGGTAGAGAGGTGCTCTTCTCCACCGGGTGAATAATTCATTCCCGGCTAAGAACGAAAGCAGTGTGCTCTCCTCCTCCTCCTCCTCCTCTCGTCACTTCATTATTGATAGACACCAACATCTACACTGTACCTGACCCAGGAGAGGGTGAAGAAAGAGAGCGAATGAGGGGAAGGAGAGAGATGGTGAAAGTAAACACGGCAATAACGAACGACATGGAGTGAAACATGAGGGAACGCAGCAACTGTGTGAAGCAGTCGGTGTGGAAAGCATAAGACACAGCAAGGAAATGATCGAGGCCATAAGGCACAAGTGCGATTTGACGGTACTGCGTGTTTGGATCTGGAGCCGGGCCTGTAAGGGCCAGGAACGTCTCGCTTTTCAAGAGGCAGTTTACTGTGGCCGGAGAGGACAAAGCTCTCCTGAGCCAAAACAAATAACTGCTGCTTCCATACTGCCTTGCTCCTGCCATCGCTCCAACCCACTGAATAAGTGACTGAATAACTTACTGGTTGGATGGCTGACAGACACCCGGCTCCCCTGCGGCTCCCGGGCTCGGGCACTGCACATCATCCTACCTCCACCGCTCTTCGCCTTCTCTCGGCATCGCTCACTTTCTCTTTATTTCCCCCCTCTGTGACATAGCCCTGTCCTGTCTTTTCATTTTGGAATAAATCCCTTTCATCCCCCGAGCTCATTCTGCTATTCCTTGACTACTTTTTTCTTTTTTTTCTCGACTGCTAGTTCTTTTTCTGTCTGACTTCTTCATTCCGGCCCTGTGTGCCACGGCTCCTCTTGGTAATTGTACCGGGCATGTTATTTTAGCCCTGCGTGAGATATTAGATTCTACTTTTGGGTGACCATGGAGACGGAGGGGTTAGTCTGCGCACAAGCACAAAATGTAAATCTGAGGGTGGAAGAAAAAAAAATTCAGACAGGTTAGGAGTCAGTGTCTATGAAATATCTCGATGGGAAGCATCTCCATATTCTGCATGTTGAGGACTTGCACCTCTTTAACAGGTCTAGCAACAAGCAAGGCCAAAGAAATCCTTCAGACACTGATTGTGTGTGCATGTGTGCGTGTGTACATCAGCAGGCAGCATCTCACTTCAGAAATGGCCATGATTTAAAAGGATGAAGCCTCATCACAAGTGTACAGCTGGTGAAAAGCACCAGGTTCCATCAGCAGACGTCCAGGGTAGTCCTCCTGTTTGTCCGTCCATGTCTTCACCCATCATTTTGTGTGTATACATTCATCTCCCAGTGTGTCAGTTGTCAACATAATGTGATTATGCGTCCTATTTTTGACTCCCCAGCAACACTTGGATGTGCGAGTCTACCGAGGTGTCAGAGAGGATATTTCCGGCTGGGTGTGATCCTTCCCCCGAATTAAACACCGAGCCGCCTGGTAAAGTGAGAGGAATTCCATGACAACCCCCCCCCAGACTCAAACACAGCTGCGTTTCCAGCGCGGCTTCTCTCGCCAGCGTTCACCTTTCCATCACCTTGGGGAGGGCTCCCCTTCCCCGAGCTGCTCTTCCCACCGTGTCACTCAGCTCATTGCTGATGAGCCCATTGGTTGACAACGCTGTCGCCTCGCCGCTCATTCAGAGTTTAGGGGGTGAGAGACCAATCCAATTTAAAGCCCACATTAAGGGATTAAAATGTAGTGCTGTGATATGAGGGCGACGGCTGTGAGCACAGTGAGTCTGTCAGGAGGATCACACAGCATGTTACCAAATCAATGCCAGACATATGGAAGACAGAAGGTCAGGCAAACAAACAAGGAGGAGTGGACCAATATTATGATAAACTGATGAGTGTGTCCATCACAACACACAGTAATAACCGACTGGATAGAATAACTGATGGGAGGGATCAGAGGGGAGGTCTGCAGGGACAGATTAGAGAGGGCGGGAGGAGATTGGTTCCAGAACACGACACCTACAAGGAAATAAAAAGTTGGGTGTGTCTATTCCTTCAAAAGTATTATTAACAAAACAGGAAAAATATCTGATTTATTATGATTATGACTCATGCTACTTAGGCATTGCAGCTGAAATGTCAGAGATATGGATAACCGATTCATCTACATGCATCTTGAAAAATACAATTACGACATGAATCATCTTCAGCATTTTTGCATAAAGACAAATGAGCGTTGCGATGAGGGGGGGAGATGGCAACAATCAGCAAACACCAGGCAAGTAGGCTGAACAAAACTATAGGGGTGGAGGACAACAGATAACTGAAGCAATTAAACAGCCGGTAACAAGGCTTTGTGTATAACAACAGCTGCTGTGTTTGCGTTGGAGTTTGCTTCCCGCGCGCCTGCCGGGAGCTGCGAGGGCGGAGGTGAACAGTGCATTGTCTTCCAGTCTCAATAAGGAGGCAGGTAAGAGGAAACTCTGCACTTCCAACACATGCCTTCTGTCATGTGTTCGCAACGGCAGGAGGAGGAAAGGTGATACTGAGGAGGGAGGCGATGAAGCGGAGCCAGAAAGGAAAACAGAAGAGAGGACTGTAGTCTCTATTGGGTGCAACAGAAAACAGTAACAAGAAGGTCATTGACCACCAACAACACACAAACACCTGCTAGCATCTGGCTGTTGTTTACCAAATACCACACATTTCATAAATGTCCGTCCCCTACACATGCCTGATTGTTTCCATCAAAACCCATGAATCATTCTGACAAATCAGTGGAAAAGTTAAAAAATAAATAAATAAATAAACCTGGTTCCACCTCCTGATGCGGATCTACTGGCCCAAACCGCACGTTTCCATCAAGTTTCATGGAAATCTGTCGTGCGGTTTTTGTGTAATGTCTGTAATCAAAGAACACAAACCAGCAAACTGCCAGGGGAGAAATCCTAACCTCTTTGGCGAAGGCAATAAACAGCAGAGTCGAATCAGGAGTTACTGCTCAGGGATGCTCTCCGCCGCCCCTCTGCTCCATTTCGTCCTTTGGTACAGAATGTTGAGATTTACTTTCATCATTCTGTGAAGGGCAGTCACTATGACAACTTGCCTCGGGAACATGGTGTATTGTTTTGATGCTGATGAATAGATTGATGAATGAACAACTAAAAAGCCGGACAGATGTACGGCTCAAGGAGAGAGACCAACAGGAGGCAGGTCACGTAACCTGATGTTTTCTCTCAAGTCAGTCCGTTAAGTAAAATACAAAAACGTGAGCGGCTGCCTTGCGTCACCACAGTCGGAGTAAAGCAATAAACAAAGACGTCTCTAAGGAAGTCTGGAGATATACAGCACAACGCAAAACTTTAATAATCTCTAAGAAGCTACCTGTGCCAAACCACACACATAAACTACATAATCAAAATATCTGAAAGGACATTATAAATAATTAAACCATATAGCCAGAGGAGATGAAAGACGGAGGGGAAATTATTTTTTAAAAAGCAGGTAACACCCCATGACAGCAGAGTAAAAAGGCTCCTAATTTAAGAGACTCAGCGTGTGCACCATCTTTCCTACAATTGGCTGGTCACACAGTAATCCGAGAAGCCGTGTTTCATTCCAATTAACAACATTCTCCAGCATCACCACAGCGCTGTGGCTAAGAAAGGCTGTATTTCAATAAACCTTTTAAAAAAAGGAAAAAAAGGTGTGAACACTGCACTACAGGCTTTCTTCTCTCGTTCAACGATAAGCCATGTAACCTACAGATAAAACCAGAAGGTCATGAAAAGCCATAAAAGATTGTTTAATGTGACTAACGACACCTGCACTGATAAGTTTGCATTGAAGATGCTCTTTCTTGTCTACATTGAAACATTACTGTGACCAAATTAACTGAAAACATGGACTAATATGTAAATTAATTCAAATCCCTCACCCTGTATAATATTGTATTGTAATAAAAATCCACTATTTTAATGCTCTCAATTATATTTCAAGCAAAAATATCTCAAATGCTGCAGATTCTGGCTTCTACAATGTAAGGTGTTTAATTTCTGTGATATCTATCATTATAAATCTAATATATTTGTGTTTTGAACTGTTATTGTGACAGATATTGCAATACCTTTTGGCTTGAGGCTGTTTTCACTATTGAAATAAATAATCAACAGGTGAATCAATAATAAAAATTGTTAGGTGTGACTGGATGGACTTCAACAATGCTCCACTGGACCGAAACACAGGACAATCATGATTCTGTTCTGTGTCCTGAAGGCGAGACAACAATGCAGTATTGATTAAAAAAAGAACTACATCTCAGCATCCGCTAATGTCAAGACGTCGACCAGCCCATAGCATTCAAAAGAAACCCTCCGCTGTCTGTCAGTCAGGAAAAATAAACAGAATACATCTGTAACACAAGGAGGTAACTGAATGAGAATCTCAAATAAAAAACAATCCATGGGCAAATTGTTATGGTGCATCAACTACTGGACGAACGGACTACTCGAGTATCAACCTGCACCGAACTGGAGATATTCTCCTGAAATTTGCAGAGGGGCTGTATGTGAGAACACAAATATCCACAGTCGCTCAGGAGAGTCTCCTGAGCTTTTCCTACCAGCCAGAGAATGTCTGAACGACTCCATACGAGAATAGATTAGAAGTATATCCAGAGGATTCACAGCAATGGATCGGGCGTAATGATGAGATTTTGAACCCTAAAAATAATACAAATATCAGGACATCAGGATGTAAATGAGGAGGCATACATCATGAAGGCAAACCCTGAAAAACAACCAAGCATCGGCTTCTGCTAGATGTTAATAATGTTGATAAACTGTTTTGCTTTTATCATTCTGACCAGCGAATTGCTGTGGATCGAGTTTCCCCATCGATAACAGTCTGAATCCTGGTTTTAGCCTGTAATGGCACAATGATGCTACGATTGATCGGACTCTCAGAAGATTGAAGCCACTGCCTAGAGATCATAAGGAGGGACGCTTTATATAACACACACACAAGATGCTGGAGCCGTCCCCTGTCAGGTCGTCATTACATTGGGTTGGAGCCGTCTTTGTTTACCATCTCCCCCCTTAAGGCAGAGTGACAGATAGAGAATTGGGAAGGGAGGGCTAGATAGATGGGGTATGAAGAGACAAGGGATGGCCCTGCCATGCTCCACTGACCAGCTTCAAGGACAGACGGGCCCTTCAATATCTGCCTCTGTGTAATTAGACAGTGCTCTGTCACGCACCAAAGAATTGCTCCTATTTGTGTCATATTAAACGCAGCATGAATCTCCCCTACTGTGCTTTGCTATTGAGACCTAACGCAATAAGGGGAGCACAGGGGGATTCGAACAAATTTTATTACATTCATAATTCGCCCATCTTCAGCTGTAATCACTCGGGGTTAACTTAAGTAAATCCACTCCTCAGCCATCCGCCCACACCCAGTGTTGCTTTAGTGAGCAGTGCAGCATCTGGTTATTCAGGGGAATTTCAATGACAGGCTGAGCCTCTCTCCAAGTGAAAGTAAACATAGTTCTTGGTATGCACTAGTGAAATATTAACAGCTGTACTCGTTCTACTGAAGTGCCGGATGCTTTGGTTAGAGCGCCACAGCTCATGTGTGTTTGTGTTTGTCTGCTGGTGTATGATACTCTCTGAGGCCACCTGCAGTGTCTCCGAAAGGCAGGGAAGAATCTGCCACTGCGTACATATTTGTGTGTCTGTTTTCCTAGAACCGTGTGTGTGTGTGTGTGTGTGTGTGTGTGTTTGGTGAAACTCGCATCGAAATTGCGGCACAGCCAGACAGCCTTTGCGACACAGAGGGAGAGGAGTGAAGGAGATCAAACACAAGCCAGCTAATCACAGACGCCGGCTAATTAGCGCAGTCCTCAAAGGGGAACCAGGAACGAGTGATGAATCCCTCTTATGAATTTCCCCAATGACGCTGTGCCGTATGCCACCATGAATACTCACTGGTCACAGAGAGGGTAAAGTGCAAAGAGAGCCACCACTGATCTGGCCTTGTTCTAATCTTATCATCCGAGAGGGCTGGGGCAAAGTGGCGCTCGATATTGCTTATCAGCGTTTCACTCGTGCACACAGGACGCACACAAACACCGTCGCTGTCACAACCAAACACACACTCACCGCCAAGTTTTATCTCAACATCCTTAAATTAGACTGCACATAACGTTTCCCATTAAGGGATTTCTGGTGTGATTAAATCCCAGGCGCGGTGATATTCCAGCTTTCAGAGCAGAGCACAGGTTGACGTTCCCTGTGCGTGGCCCTGAGTGCTGATTAGCAGGCGGATCTGCCACGCTGATCCCAGATTTCCACAAGATCAGAGGCCGAGCTGTGAGCGCAGCGGTGGCAACCAATTACAGATGTGACACACACACACACACACGCTTATGCACAGGCTGGCTCTTGAGCACTGCCACACAGACACAACCGCACGTCTGTCCAGAAACAGATTTCTCCAGACTGAAGTCATCAAAATGACGTGAACTCGCCCACCACTACTCCGACTCCTCACCCTCCTCTCCTCTAATCTGAGACGAGAGGGCACCTGTCAGAGGATGCTCCGCTCACCAGCCGACGGAGGCAGGGCGAGAGAGCAAATGAGCACAGAGAGCGAGCCACTAAGCACTCTAACGAGAAGGAGCGCGGGCCACTGATGGGAGTTAGCGCAAATAAAACCCACTTAATCATTCTTCAAGTGTCCAAGTCACATTTCGTCTTTGTACATAGCATTCACAGCTCTGGGCCTGCATGGCTTTGAACAACACAGTGTGCCTGTGAGGATAAACAACAACACAATCGCACACTTGCACTGACGAACACACAATCATTCGCATTTCTGTCGCGTTGCCAGATTTATGGAGGCACAATACCCTCCGTCTGCCCTCTGAAAGGCTGCCATCAATGGCCGGAATTTGTTACACATGATTGCAGTGTGGCAGAAAAGTACACAAACTCCAGACATATTTCTTATGACAAAAATTAATGTGTTTTGAACGTTAACAACTGCGTGAGGGAGGCCGGAGAGTGCGGCGAATCGGGGAGGCTGGTCGGGGGAAGACAAGAGATCTGAGAATAGAACTAAACTCGCCAATTCCCGGTGAAGACAGCGGCTTTTGAAAGAGAACAGAAAGACACGTCGATAAATGAGAACATACGAAACATCGGAGGGGAGGCAGAGAGAGATATGAGAGGGTGGTGGTGGTGGTGGGTGGGGTGAGCCGCAGAGCAACAGCTGCTGAGCATCACATCTGCTCCAAGTGGAGTCATCAGCAAACAGACAGACTGGAACCGACCCACTGAGGCAAGCCCAGGGGAGAACGAGGGATGGACAGAGGAAGAGAGGAAGAGCAGGAAGGGGAAGGGGGGGTGAGATGAGATGAGAAGGATACAATTAAAGAGATGGACGGAGGGGAAAAACAAAGTGCGCGGAAGCAGAGGCAGCTCCTGCAACCTGTTACTGGAGGTGACGGAGAAGGGGTGGGGCAGTGTTGGTAAAGGGCTTTGCAGGGAACAGGAAACCTTAAATCACTTGTCGTTTTTCTGTTTTTTCTTTCTCTTTCTCTCGCGTTCACCCAGCTCTTTTCTCAACCCTTTCCCTGACATCCTTCCTCCATCTCTATCCCCTTCTTTCTCCCGTCTTTCTCTTCAGCGAGACTGACAGAACAAGAGAAGCCTGTGAGGGTGAAGATGAAAGGCCTGTGAGGGAGGTGTGGGTGCATGTGCTCAGGGTGTGTGTGTGAGATGAATGAATGACCCCTCTTATTCCTCATCCCCCACCGGGCCCGTCGGTTCTAACACAATAGCTAAAAAAAAAAAAACTACACCCAACGCAACTGGGGCAGCGTGAAGGTCACACCGTGGCATACGTGTTCGGCGTGTTCGCTCTCACTCGCACCGCATTCCCACGGTAGGAGACAAGACACCGCTGTAACCACCCTGCCTCCGTGTGAATATCATCTTGTGCCCGGCCTCGTTTCCTGTGGTGTACACACCTCCAGCGGGTGGAGAGGCACCCTGAGTGGAGGTGCGGGCCCTGAGAAGTGCACATTGTTCATTCATGATAGCGGCCACTGGCAGCGAGGGCAACCCCGCAGCAGAGGAGGGCCATGTCATTTGGCAGCAAATGAAGGGGAAAGAGCAAAGCAGTTTTATGCTAGCGTCTATCCGAGGTCTCACAGCGAGCTCTAACATTAGTTAGGCCCGGGCACGGGACAAAGCGCAGCTTGTGTTCTCGTCTCTGCTTGCTGGAATAAACATAGCTGCAGCTTCACAGTTTCCTGTAGCTCGCCGTCTCCTCCTCTCTTATCTCCCCCCTCCTCCCCTGCCTACCCCTGCTGCCTAAAAGAACAATCTACCAACGCAGCATGCACTTTCGAAAATATTTACTCACTTGGTATTGGCTGCACACAAAGGCCCTTCTCTCAGTCCCTCTGATGTCCGACATTCAAACAAACCATGCACCCACATGCACATGCTGACTTGCACCTGCTCTGGACCACTCCTCCCCTTCTCTGTCTCTCTCTCTCTCGACGTCGTGCACGCCCGCACACACGTGCTGTGGGGATTCTTCCTTTACTTTCTGAACTTTCCATCTGGTTCGTGCTTGTTACTGTTCTCAAAAGTTGGTGGAGAAAAACAAGTTGAGCAGCAGCAGCAGCAGCAGTCACCCCACCTTGCCTGCGGCAGGGAGTTTGTATCTGCTGCTCACTCCCCTCTGATGCAGAAGCCCTGACACTGTCTTAACACCTTTTCCTGTGCAGCTTGTGCCCACTGTTCCCCTCTCTCTCCCCTATCTCAATCTGTCACCTTACGTTCTCCCCTCGGCCCTCCTTAATCTTTTTCCTCATTGGATCCCTTCCACACGCCAGTTTTCCAAGCAGCTTTTCTAACTAATCCAACATTTCCCTGTTTTTTGCGAGGGGAATCCAAATATAAGTTCATTAACAATCGAGTCCTGACATCGGTTGCAGCGTTTGCAAAGCAGCGACTTCTCCAGGTTCCTTGTTCATTAGCATATGTTTGAAAAGCCGAGTATAAATGAAACGATCAGAGATGATGAACAACAAGCAAAGACCCAGAATTAGTCCTATTGTTTGGCTGCATTTCATGCTTGTTTTTAATGTGGTGCACTTATGATTTTTCTAACGAGGCGCTGAAAATAGATGCAAATGAGTGGAGAGTCAGAAAAAGCTTGGCCGCCCAGAGTAATGACACATCCCAGGGGTGCCGACTGTTTTCGGGTGAATTTTCGACAACTCCTATGAGGGTGTGCATGCTAATAAGTGATAATGTTCTATCAAAGAGAAGCGTCTTGTAGTGCTACAGTACCTTTGACTACTTTCCAGCCTCCTCCTCTTCTTGTCTGATCGAGGATGTGGTTCCATGAGCTGCACCTGTGTCTCATTACTGCCACTGATCGCTTGGTAACAGGCTTCCCTCCTCCTGCCATCACGCTCTCACTCTTTTTCTCCCTTAAGCTACTGCCAACATACATTTGCCTCTAAAAGCATGGCCTGCACTTGCCTCTTCCTCTTGCCAATTCACATGATCGCTGCAGATCCTCTCCGAGTGTCAATTCTGCCATTATGGACTTTCTACACCAATCTATGCCTCGATTTATCAGTCATTCACTTTACCAATACAACACCACATACATCCCCATCAATATCAGGTTAAATAACCCTGGAAGCAGGATTTTCAATTTTTTCATTATGAGGCTACAATTTCCTAAACAGTAACAGTCCAATTTACTGTCTCATTGAGCAACAAAGAAAAGCGACAAAACATCACAAAGGAGGAAGGATGTATCAACCGTTTGGCACTTCTTCTTCGGAGACATACTGTATTTAACCTTAAGGCACGAGTACTGTACAGTCTAGTGCATGACTGGTGTTGTTATTTCCCGTGTGAATATGGTTAACATAAACTGAGAAAAAAACGTGTGATACTGCTAATTTGTTTAGGATTAGAAGAAGCATCTGTGTTCATTGGCTCAAACGGAGATGTGAAAAGCAAAGTAAAAGTGAAACATAACTTAAGTTGAAGCTCCATTGTTTTTTTCATTTTTAATCACCTCAGCCAAGGAACTGCTGCAGTATTTCAAGCTGCATGTTCTGTATCATCTCAGGCTGCAGACTCACTGTGTTGACCTGTACTTGGCATTATGATGAATGGCGTAGTAGGCAGCTGCACTGCTGGAGTCCCACTTCCCTCTCTAGACTGTAAATATTAACTCATATACAGTATTAGTACAACCAGGCAACTGTATTTTATTGCTCTCGTGCACAACACATTCCAAGTGACAGATACACAAATTAAAGAGAAGGAAAGATATCAAGTGAGAGAGAGGGAGAGAGAGAGAGAGAGAGGGAGAACTGCATTGAATGCACATAACTGCAGCTTTGCACGACTATACAATACAACAGAGCAAAACACCAAGTCAGGGTGAAATAAAGTTTTGGTTCGTAATGAGGCGGCCAAAGCAACAACAATCATGTATATTTATATATATATATAAAGTGTAACATTGAAGTCAGTTTAGCATAATGTGGAGTTACACATTGAATACTTAATCAGACTGGACTATGTATTATGATATAATGACCACTATCTGATTCTTTTAAGGCCAATTAACCCGAGGGTCAGCATTAAATGACCATGTAAAAACTCAAGTGTATTCATTATGCTTGACAAAGGAATGCAATACCGATGGAGATTATACGAGTCTTAAAACCAGCTACTGGGAGAAAGAAAAAGACCAAGTTCAGCATTAGCTTTGATGGCTTGTGAGATAACTTGCTCTTGAGTGTGATGGCTTCGGGGGGGAATTGAGCGGCCGGGAGCATTATAAGATCATGGACTGGCTTCCTCCGACACTGCTGTGCATATTAATTCTCCCAATGCAGCTGAGCTCAGTTTGTCACATGTTGACACGGCTTAATTATGTCATCTACGAGGGACGAGCTGTTTCAAGGGCAGGGTCTCCATCAATGGATTCTTGTTCTGAAACGTCAATAAGTCTTTAGAGATTGTTTTACTTTCAGCTTGTTAGCACCTTTCAAGGTGCATCAAGGCAATGATTGGATCCATGGATAGAAAAGGGACACTTGTGGTGAATAGAATGAGTTGTCCTAGGTGTGTGTCTTAATATTCCGTGGAAGGACCTTCTTACAATAACCAAAGAGCCAATTCTTTAAGTAGTATCCTAACTGACAGGCGCGTCCATCAAACGCCTAGATCCCCTCACCCGTGGCCTCTCGCCATCCATCAATCTATCCCGACAGCGCCGCCGCCATCTCTCTCTCTCTCTCTCTCTCTCTGTGTAAATAAACACTAGAGAGAACAGAGGAGGAGCAAAGGGCAGGGGGAAGAGGGAGAGGAAATCAAAGTAGGCCACTCAAACCTGAGACAAGCGGGCAAAGTCAGGTTCAAAGAGGAAAAAGGAGAGTGACCGGGGGCGTTGGTGAGGGGGGGTGCAAACTCACAATGGGCTGATGTGATGAGGGGAGAGACAGGAGAGACAGGAGAGAGAGAGTCATCTGGAAGGAATGAGGAGGCGAGATAAATTGGACGAGAGGAAGGGAACTGACTGGCACGGGGATGACAGCCAAATGAGCGGACACACGAGAGGGAGTCGTGTAAGAGACGGCCGGAGAAGAGGGAAGGAGAAGAAAAACATCTATGCAGGACATCAATAATCTATGTCAGATAAAGCAATTCTGTGTCGGAACCAGACGACAAAATGGTGAGGGCGACGGTGGAGGGAAAGGAGAGCGAGAGAGAAAGAGGGATAAACAAATGAACGAGGGAAAGTTGAAAGGTGGAGCCTGGGGGGGACTTCTATTTTAAACCAGAACAATTGAGAGCACTTGCGCTAGAGGAACCACTTCCTTTTCCTCACCTCACCCCCCAACACCACCATCTCCCTCCCCCCCCCCCAATCTTCCTAAGGCTGTGTCTATTTAAATGTGTGTTTAAACGGCGAGTGTTACTGCTCTAATCAAGGCTGGCATCACAGCACATTCCCTCTCTCCTTCTCCCTGTCTACCTTCCTCCCCCCGGCATGCTGTCTTCTTCTGTCGCTCAGGCCCGCACACACGCAAGACGCACACACGCGCAAGACGCACACACGCACAAGACGTGCACACGCACCCACACACGCGTGCACCCTGCATGACTGTGCCGTGCCAGAGATAAATTCATGAATCACTGGTGCACAAATCTGCCGCCAGCTTGTTGCGAGAAGAGGAAAGTTGGGAGAGAGGAAAAGGACAGAAGTAAGCGGTTCAAGTGTTTCCTTTAAAGAGTTTTTTACATTTTTAAAAGGGAGAGTTTTAGAAGATGGCTCCTAGCAACCTGCGGGAGGGGCCACAAACCCAATGAGCCTCGGTGACAAGTTCTAGTCAGCAGAGAAGATACTCCGTCTCTCTCTTTCACTCTCCTCTTTCTCCCCCCTCCTGGCTCTTCCTAAAGAGGCTAAGATAGAAAGCCAAAACAGCAAATAGCCGAGAAACATGCAAGTGTATGATACGCTCACACAGCTCAAACCAGCGTATCGCATAGGAAACAGCAAATATCTGACTTTCCACAGACAGCTTCCGTTTGAAAAGGCCCAGTGTACCAGAAAAAACATGTTTAAAAAAAAAGGCACCAGAGTGGTCCATCCACAAAGCAACAGAAAGGCCTCTCGATCAGCTTCCATTTCAAGAGAAACTACCCAATCATCTCTGGTTACTACGTTTCCTCTGGGGCTACTACTCAAAGGCAGGTCTGTCCATTGATACAGGTGTGGTGCAGAGGGAGGAAAGTGAGGCGGGGGGGGGGGGGGGTGCAGGACAATAGACGTCCTTTTCAGTGGTCTCCCTCGGCTCACCTGGATTAAGGGGAAGAGTCTGGGGGGGAAGGGGAGGGGGTCGCTCAGCTCGGGCTGAGAACAATAGTGTCTCTGTATTCTGTAACACCAAGTGCATCATTCTGTCTAGCAGCAGCCAGCTGACAGCCTGGACTAAAAACAACATCTCAAGCCAGATGCTGTTGAATGCCAAATTCCTCTTGTGAAAACTAGTTAAAAATGTATCACAAATAAGTTAACACAGATTCCTAAAATAGCACCAGTGCGCAGTTTGAAAACTATGAACATTCTTTCAAGCAAATTCAATGAAAGATTTATCTCAGGGTTATCCTGACAATAATATTCTTAATCAATTTGTTTAAACCCCCAAAAAAATTACAAAAGCAAAAATCCCACAACCTTCAACAGTCTGATCATGAGTCCAAACTGAAATACATTCAATTCAATGCTGTAAAACAGACAAAAGCAGAATATAACCAAGTGTAGAAACTGGTGCCCACAAATGTTTGGCATTTTTAGTTGAAGAATAACTCAAACTGTGACTTGCCTATTAAAATAGTTGCTGCTTAAACTTCTGTCAATAAACTAATAGATTAAAACAAAAGTTGTATTATATATTTACGACATTTTTAAAAGTTTAATATGACAGCTACCGACTCTTTCAATCTGCTTTTAGAGAATTTACTGTAGGCTATGTGTGGCAGCATTTTTTAAAGTTTCAGAGTTCTCAGAAAGGTGAAGTTAAAATGGAAAAACAACTTTTATTTATTAGAGCAAGACTGGAATGGAATTTTCTGGCCGATGCTGGTAAAATAAAAAAATTCAGTTCAGTCAGATACTGATATACTGGCTGATATATAGATTAACAAATGCAAGTGATTTCTAAAATGTCATTATTAAACTGTAATGATAAAGGAAAGTATTTGAGGTTTGATATTTTACGGTTTGAACATGAACTTTATTTATAATAAAAAGAAACGCATGTATAACCACAAAGAGCTTAAATAACATTCGCCCCATAAATTCACCTAAAGTGTCACAAAGGTGGTTTTCCGTCACAGTATCAGGTTGTGTTACACTGCACACTGGGAATTAACTCTTCAAATGTAATCCCATTTCATCTCCAGTATGAGATTCTTGTTAGATGAGTCAGGCTGTACTACTGGCCTTGTCACTGCCTGCAGGGGAGACGAGTGTGTGGCAGCGTCTAACAGCAGGGGAGTGGACGGTGTCAGCCCGGCACGACAGGTTAGCTCTGCTGAAATGAAAGAAAACCCTGCATCTGTTTCCATTCCCCCGTCCGTCTCACCTCCCCTCCCTTCCCTCGGCTCGCTCGCACACTTGACTTTGTGCCGTCACTTCTCCTTTTCCCGTCCTCTGTACGGTAATCAAGTGATTCAACCATCAAATCGTCCCAACGTCTCTGGGAACTAAGTGCCAACATATGTACGGTTTTGTGTGTTTGCCGGTTGCCTGCTAAAGACATGGAAGTGATGTTTGTCGTTTCGCCGTCCGGGCGAGGGAGAAGGGGGTGAGATAATTGGGGGAGGGGTGGGCTTGGGTGAAACACTGTAAAAGTGTCACCGCGACTTAACCTTCAAAAAAATGCCCACCAGCGTGGAGTGGGAGGTGTTCTTGGCCATTAAGAGAGAAATAGGTTGAGGAGGACGAGGGAGAGAGGGAGAGAGAGAATGATTGATGTGTAGAAGGGGAAAAAAACAAACATAAGACCTCCTTGGGGGGGGTTAGGAAGATAGAAACGACTGCAATACAAATGTCCATAGGGAGGGGGGAGGCTGTTAAAGGTATGAGGCAAAACTTAGAGTGAGAGACAAGGGGAGCAAACAAGAGCAGGAGAGGAAAAGTGGCAACGGCAGTTTCGGAGAAGCTTAAAGAGAGACTCTGGAACTGACAGGGATAGAAGAGACAGGGGAATTGGATGGTGGGACAGGGAGAGGAAGAAAGCTGAGGAAGAGAAGAAGGGAGGGATGGAGATTAAGGGAAAGAGGATTGAGGAAAGCAAAAGACATTCCAATTAAAGAAGCAAAAAAGAAAAAAAATCAAATACAAATTGTGGCTAAGACCAGACAGAAGGCGAACAAAGAACAGGATGAGAGGAGGAAGAGAGATACAGTAAGACACAGCAGTTTACGAAACAGATGGATCAATTATGGGGACCAAATTACAGAGAAGAGGAAGTTGAACATTAGGAAAGGAAGTCAACAGTGAAAGACGGAGAGGGGGCAAAAGAGGAATAGATCAAGATGGAGAAGAGGAAGTAAAAGCACGAGTGTGACGGGTCGGAACATGGTCCAGACAAATTGCTCCAAGGAAGGAGAACCTCGGGCCTGTGCTACGAAGCGAGTTCAGCAGACCCAGGATCTGTTTTCATTATCGAGCTTCAATTAAAATTACAAATGACTCTGGTTTCCCAGTGATCTGATTGGTCAGTAGTTTGGTAGTTTTGGATCTCATATTTCAGGATCATGGAGCAGGTTTGTGCTTCAGCATGGTCATTTACCCCAGAAAGAAGTGAACCAGCTTCATACGACTGAAAACTCAAGGGTCAATCCTCGAGTTTCCAGCTTGGTAGTTCAGGCCCCTGCTCTCCCTAAGGAGCCACACCAAACAAACTGGGGACCACCTCTGTTGACAAAACACTGCACTGATAACACTAAACCTGCTGCCTCTGTAAGACCTTAATGTACCTTTACGTTCAGGAGAGAATTTATATGCTGCTGCCATTCCAAGGCTCATGGGACTAATGACGAGTGCGCTTCTTGTTTATCAGCCTAGCATGGCAGCACATTTTCAAAACAAGTGAAACAATACACACAGTGCTGCTATCAGAGGAGAGATATACTTCTAGGATCCTAACACAGTCGGTCTTGTAAAACACAAGAACACACTCTGCGTGGCTTCATGAAAAATAAAGCTGTTGTGCATTATCGCAGCAATGACGTGCGCCGTCTCTTATTTCCACGATATCTGCGCAAGAATACTGCATTTTCTTTTTATTACGGTATGGAATTTTACCCCTGCGCCTCAGATAAATCTCCCGGGGCCCAGAGGAAAGCAGGCTGAATTGAAAGCAGTTGGTGAGCACAAGGTTTTTGAGGAGCATGAGTCCGCAGTCCGCAGATGAGCCCCCGTCACACCAAATTCAATTTCCTCCTGTAGCTATAGCCCGGCCACCGCCCGCTGATAAGTGAGAATTCGACATGACCTTGATAGAGTCGGATGCGATGGAGATGCAGCGTCTCTGTATATTGATAGAGGAGCAAAAGGTGAGGGAACAGCTGTAACCTTGTCGGCCTACAAGCGTCGACGTGAGGAATAAAAATGTGTGAAACGAGACATACACAGGGGCGGTGGCGGCGGTGGAGGCGAAAAGTGGCTCGACATTTCACAAAACCGGTGGCAGAGAGGACACAGGCGGGGATTAGCCGGGGAGGAGGGGACAGAGCGATGTTTCATGGCGCTGTCACGCCGACGGAGCGAGCCCTAAATGTTTTCAATATCACATAAGGGCACTGCATCATCCACCATTCAATACCGGATCAATAACGCAAACCACCTTCCACCTCGCAAACTACATTTAGACACATTAAGGTGACTGCTAATGAACGGCCGTGTGCACGTGTGTGTGCGTGTGTGTGAGTGAGTGCAGGGATTGCTGAGGAGGACACACTCAAGGGCCTCAGTGCTTAGTAGCCCGGAGATCTGCTGAGTGCACTATAGGGAGGATTCCAGGAATAAAAGATAGGGACAAAGACAGAAGGAGGACGGCGAGAGGCTACAGGTCAGATAACCATAATAAAAAGAGAAAGGTTAGTGTAAGCAGTTCTTTTACTGTCCACAATGGAAGGCTCTCTGGCTGTTAAATATGTGTCTCATGCTCTAAGAGCGGGAGAAGAAGAGGAGGGAGGTGCGACTAAATTACAAATGAGCTGATAATTCTTGGCCTCCCCGGTTCACTCCCTCACAGTTTTCTCGAAGAAGAAAAAAAAAAAAAAAAAACTCCTTTATCCGCTCTGCCAAGATGCTGTGGCGTGGAATTTTAAAATGTCGACATCCTCAGCCTGCGCTCACCCCTCTCACCCCTCACTCCCCTCTCTGGGGAGTTGACTGCAGCGGGGGTCGCAGAAACACCCATCTTCCAAGTCTAGTTAATTAAGGGGGTTTTATTTTAAGGAGTTTGGCTGCCTTTCAATGGATCTGCAATTGGAATTACCGCTCATTCTCCACATTGGCTGCGCTGGAATGGGCCTGACCCGCATATCCCTAAATTCCAGCTGGGGTTTGTTAGACACCGGGAAATTCAGATTTGGCGAGAGGTATCTTGACTAATGGCGTGGAAACGGGTCTGACGTGACTGAAAACTAAAGTTAACAACATAAACAAGATAAGCTGCTGGCATGCTACTCCAGAGAATAGTTCAGTCTTGAAACTCTATTCTCTAGAGACATGTGGGCGGTAACAGATCATTATGAAATGGTCTCTTGCAGCGAACTCATATGCACAGATCCGATGTGGCCCAGATAAGAGTTTAACCCAACACCTCTGCCAAGAATATCATCGACCCCGGCGAGCGGTGTTGTTTTTGGAAACCCCTCCGCTGCCCTATTCACACTAATTACATTTGGCATTCCTTTCTAAGAGGAGGATTCGGCTCATTTTCCTTTGGATCAGATGGGACCGACTCCAGCAGTCTGGAATCCCCTGGAGATTAACACAAACATCCCTGTGGGGGGCTCTCAGTGTGACCCCGACACTGGCCGACATCAACCCAGCATGTGCATGTAGGTGGAGGGCAGGAGGGGAGACCTCCGACATGGAGATGGTTTCATCCCACAGAGCTAGAACGGCACTAGAGTGGCAGAGCGCACACTTCTGCAAAGGCCAAACAGTCCCCTTTGAATTCAGTTAAGCTGCACCAAATTGCACACATGTATAAATCAGTCAGGTAAATATGTCTAATACACCCCCAAAAAAGCAAGGCCAATAGTGTTCAGAGCCTTCTCAAGCAATGCAAAACTCAAAAACTTAAATGTACTAGTGTGAGGATTAAGCTGTTTTCCATGGGAAATCTGTGAAAATGCCAAATGTTAAAGATCAGGATCCATAGCAAAATTTAATGGGTTCTTTTTCTGACCCTCACTGCGTCTTTCCTCCGTGTTATATGGTAATATGTCTGGTGGTTTTTCGAGTGATCTTGCTCACAGACTAACCAACCAAAAAAAAAAAAGGTTGAAAACAAACTCTTCTTAGGGGGAAGTAACTCGACCACACTTAGTTTCCTTATCCAGCACACACAGCAAGTTGCAAGGAAAGCACCCTTAAAAGGGCAGAGAGTGAGATGTGATGTCTGTAGGAGATAACAGGGTTTGCTCCTGAGGACGACACACTTCCTGAAGAAAACAGCAAAGCACACATGCACTGCCATCCAGAGACGTGACGGCTCCTCCCCATTATTGGAATGCCATCTGACTTAATGGCGCAGCCTCAGGTCACTTCCCTTATTCATCACCAGCTGCGTGTGTGTGTTTATGTGTGTGTGTGTGGGAGAGGGTCTTCAGTTGTGTTTGCGGTCCGTGGCCTAAAATGCAACAAAACGCAGTGACTCGTGCTCATCTACCCCCTCTCTTCAGACTCATCCGTCCAGTCTAATGATATTTGCCAAGTCAACAATGAAACCTCATGGATTCTTTGTGTTTCTGGTCAAAGTCGTTTTCATGGAAATTCATTTAGAAAAATATTGGTACATCTAAAAACTCTTATTTTAATAAATATAGCCTCCGTGTCTGAAATGTTTTCCATGCATCCATTTAAAAAGCTTTCTATCTATTGCTACCTAATTGTTAGATAAGAGGCAGTTTGTTTTTTTCGGCTGCCATCGCAAATAACCACTGAGAAAAGATGACTTATTTTTCCTACTGAGATAACAAATATTTGCTCTAGTCCTTCTATAATTGAGTAACTTGAAAATAAAGGAGCCACATTCGCTGCACACATTTTCTATGAGGACACAAATGCACACACATGGTTGGTATCTCTGTCACATCACCATTAAACTGTAAATTCAAGCATACTTGTCTGAATCAATGAACACTTAATGGTGATTATAAGGGGGAGAAGAAGGTTAGTGATGTGTCATTTAAACAGGGAAGGTCCCTTTGTTAATGTATGTAAGGAAGTACTAGTGTATATCAAACGTCAAATGAGATTCTCCTACAGACACACACAGGTCTACCTGACCTTTTCAAAATCCATCTGACATTTACACGGCCGCAGCAAAGGGGCGAGGACAGCTCATTTACATAATGATAGGACCTAACTGTGACAGCCATTAACGCAAAAACCAAACTCAGAGCGAAGCCCCTCGATCCACGGGGACTAATGAGATACTAAGGACTTACGTTCTCTTTCTTTTATTAGGGAAGAAAAATAAACTCCTCATGATTCATCAACTGCATTTTTCTTAATAGTCAGAGGTTATGTTTTATTTTTTTGCCTGTTGTAATGATGACTGGTCCCGAGCTCTGCAGAACTGCACTGTCGTCACAGGATATGTTGACGTGTAATTGAACAGTGAGACTTGTGTGTTTGTTGGGAAGGGAGCGAGTTGTCACGATGCTAGAAAATGTCCAGCATTTCATGTCATTACAACATTAGCCAGTGGAACCATGTGGGATGTAAAACACACCATTTCACTGGGGCCCCAAACGACTGGCTGACAAGAAATCCTACAGCCATGGTGACAGACCCTGGTGGGTCTCTCAAGTGGTTTACTTTCCTGCCTGTGTGCATGATATTCCTGTCGTAAGCAGAATGGCCCCTGTATCCAAACAGAGGCTGGGAGTCTGGGGGGGGGGGTCCATTTAAATAACAGGGGCGCGGGACAGGCGAGGACGAAAGATTGCTGGAATTTAAAAAAAAAAAATCGAGACGAGAACAAGGCCCCTGTATGTGCTCGACAGCAGAGGTGGGGGAGGGAGCGCGGGTTTGGCGGGAGACGGGGAGGCTTTGAGTGGCGGGTGGGAAAGAGGGGAGGTGGGGCGTCGCCTGTCTTAATCAGTTGCTGTCCGTTTAGTTTTCCAGCCAATCACCGAAACTCGGCCTCGGCCGCAGCCCAGCAGAATGCAGCGGGGCCGCCGGGAACAGCCACCTGTTTCCTCGCAGAACCCCACGAGGGCCACGGAGAGGAGCTCTGGCTGGATGCTTTTGAGGTTCACAAATAAAAACATTGCTTTATTTGTGGGCCGAAGAGGAAGCAGCCTCCTCCCCCGGCTCTGACCCTGCATGCTCAACAGTTTCTCAGGCAGCCAGACAGTTCCCCCCCCCCCTGCACACACACACAGCATACTCAGCCAAAAAGACAATGCTGCCATAGCCTCCGACCCCCCGCCCAAACTCCCCTCATATAAGCCCAGCCTTCTCCCAATAAAAACATCTCCATGGTAATGGGCCAAGCCTTCCTGACCCACATCCACGGGCCCTTACAACCTTGACATGGGGGGGGGGTTGGGGGGGTTCTGTAATATAGTGTAATTTCAGAGCTTAAACTAGACCCCCAACCTGCAATCTTCTATTAAGACACACAGAATCCTACCTTAATTAAAACCCATCAATCTCAACATACATTTTTTTTTCTTTTTAAATTAAAGCCGGGGCATATTAAAGTGACAACTTTGCAGAGAATTCTGGGAGTTTCAGACTGCAGGGTAGAAGGTGGAGGTATGTGAGTGCTGACAAAGCTCGAGTGGAAACAGGGAAAACTAAAAATGCAAAAGTAGACGAGGGGGGGGAAGAAATGTTTCGTTCCTGCAGCAGTTGCAGCTTTAACTTGCATTGCTTAACTATTCCCCAAAAGGAGGTTAGAGGTTCACGTTGAAAAACCAAAAAAACAAATGACTCAAATAAAACAGCAGTCGTTTTGCATTCTGGTTAAAGCCTTTTTCGTTTTTTCTCTTCTCCCTCATAAATATGTAGAAGCTCATGTTTTTGTTTTTTTTCTCCCCCACTTTTCTCACTCCCCTCAGAGCACTTCATGGTCTGTAAAATGAAAATGGACAGAAAAGGTCCACGGCATGAATAAGTCAAAAGAGCGACTGAGCTAATGAGTCGTGATTAAAAGCAACGTTTAGAGTAGGCAGCTGAACATGCGTACAATCCCATGTTGTGATGAGTTTGAACTAGTCCTACATTCTTGCCCCAATTACAGCACAAAACAAAAAGCTGTCCTTTGCACGGGAAAAAAAACATGAACTGGTTTCACGCCACACACACATTACACATATTCATATGTTAATGGGTTAACTGCATGCCAGGGTGTTTGCTGTCATTTCTGGACCTATGGCCGTGACCTTAGTGCCTGCAGGCAACATGACCTCTACAGGACTGGAAAGCACCTGAATTATTAAACCTGTGTAGACCTGTTGCCAAGGAGGCAGGAGGGGCCTGTTGCCCTGTTTAAACACTTACATTACAGATCTACATGCTGTGGATTCGCTGGATGAGAAACTGTGCCTGGTTAACTGTACACAAGCCCCCCCCCCCCCTTTCTTCCCATTACTCTGTGTGTACATTAAGAGCTGATTCCAGAGCCATTTACCTCAAGTGAACTGTAACTAATAGAGGATGATGTGTGGACAGAGGATAAAGGAGCAATGGGGGGAGTTGAGGAGGGGAGAATAGGCTGAAGGGGAGAAAAAGAAGCACCAAGGACGCAGCGGAGCAGAGAGTGAGTTAAAAAGAGGAGAGAGAGAAAGAGAGAGAGAAAAAGAAAGAGAAAGACAGAACGAAAGAGAGAGAGAGAGAGAGGACACCTGGGGAAAACACCTTGCTCCACAGAGCCACACCTTAGAACAAACTACAGGCTGTTGAGTCACCGACCGAAACTCGGGCCCGACGGATCGATACAGCTCATAGTTACGAACCAAAACACCGAGAGAAAGAAGATTAAAGTGTCTCACTTCATTCTGCAAATAAAACCAAGCGGGAAAATAAAGATTGTGGCTTTAAAATATCCTCAATACACCGATTGTGAGGGGATAACCTGCCGGATTTCCTGCTCCTGTCGCCGCCCGGACAGGTGCCACAGCAAAGGTTTCAATTTGCTGACCTTTTTTACGCACAGAGGAAATACTGAGATAGAGGAGGCGGAAGTTTTTTTGTTTTTATTTCTAAGTGATTTGTATTCTTACCGTGTCCTGCGAGTATCGACGCGACCAGGCAGAGCAGTCCCATCATGCTGGCGAGGTCGTGCCAATTTCGGGCGTCAAGTCTCGCCATGGCTGACTCCGGTCCTCTGTGTGGAGCCGGGCTCGTCTCTCCGGGTGCGAGTGTTCAGCTCGAAACCGCCGCTTCACAGGCGTGAAAACACACAACTTGTCTGTTCTGCAGCACGGAGCAGAGCAGGGGTCCGACTACTGACAAGTGTCCCGACACTGCGCACTACAGACGGACTCAAAACGCCGAAATGAATGTGGGATATAATACAAAATCTTTTAAAGCAATCCTTGTGAGTTGGTCCCGGCGGCGGCGCACAGGTGGAAACGTCCCCAGCTGGTGCTCGGCTCTGTGCGTGACGAGGTGCCGCTGCGCTCCGCTCCAACAACTAGTTCCGGAGAGTGTGAGGAGTGTGAGCGCGCGGCGGTCTGACCGTGTGCGTGATTGTATGAGTGTGTGTGTGCGAATGATGATGTCATCAGGCTGAGAAGCGTCACAGCCCCTCTTCCCCACCACCCCCCAAAAAAACACAGTGAGCACCAGCTCCAGCAGGAGGGGTTTCTGGGAAACAACTTGTTGAAAGAGACCCCCCCCCCCCCCTCCCCGGGTTGAAAACACAACCTGCTCCTCGATGGCATCCTAAGCGCACAGCAGGTTTCACTTTGAAGATTTTCGGTCGTGAAATGGATTGAAAACACAGAATCAAAGGCAAAGATTCATATCCAGGAAAATGACCTACTTTTTGTTATCCAGCCGCTGAGTAGTTAAGTCTGTTACAGCGAAGTGCTCTGTGGGGAATGTTGTTCCGGGGGATGAACTTAAATTAGCAATAATAATAATAACAAAGAGGATCATGTCTTTATTTATGTAGCACTTCTCAAAACAAATGAATATATATATATATATATATATATCCAAGTAACAGAATAAATAAAAACCCTACAATCCATGCAAGACAATAATACAAACTGGAAGAAGGTCAAATCCAGGAGTGTAGGGCGACAAAAGTACATTGTAAACTTTAAAAAAAAGTCCAAACCAACAAAGTTTCCTATATCACCAACTGTTTTTTACAGTCCATGGGGGGGTGCGTGGAAAGAGATGATTCTTACGCCCTCTGCTGTTTGTTTCCGCACACAGAATTCAGACGAGCTCAGAGAAACAAGCACATCCCCAATATCAATCAACATTCATTAATGGAGGACAAATTGTTAATCTAGTGTCAGTCAGCAGAATCAAACCGAGAATAATCAGCTCCTCGAATCTATTTGCAGACTCCAGCCGACTCTGCTGATGAGCTCCCACCTCCTCCTCCCCCCCACCCTTCCCCATCCTTGTTCAGAATAACTTCCAATTCATTTTGTGCAATTTTTCCTCTGAAGCTGGGTGCAAACATAGCAGAGGCATTATCTGGTTTAGGTCTAATCCCTATACCCAAGTGTTTTGCAGCCAGTGTAATTACATCTCAGCGAGTCCCACAGTTTCAACCGTGCCGCTCCGCTTCCTCCCTTTCTGTTCCATTTCAAAATTCTCCTCCAGCATCACCCACTTATTTCCACACTCTGATTCTGGGGTGTAAATCCTGCAAGACACAAATGATGACCAGGGGTCAGACAGAGACAAGAGGAAAACGCAGGTCCTCCAAGAGGGTTTCATTTTCGTTCCCCTTCCCTTCCCCTTGCTCATTGTAAATCCACATATATGCATCTGCCGTGCAAACACAGCAGCTACAGGTTTTCATTCCCATCTCTGCATTGCCCTTTTCTGATTTGCAGCCATCTTGTGGCCCTGTAGCTGAGTGCCTGAGCTCCCACATGTGTGCAGGGACCACCCATATACACACGGCTAAATCATAGGCTACGTATTCATGACAGAGTGAGGAGCTTAGAAGAATGTGGCCACCAAATAGAGGATTTCATTCCTTTACACACTCATCCATTTTTCATACCCGTACCGAATCGACCTTCACAGCCACTACTTTACAGCTACCACCCACTTTACTCGCACAGTGACTCGCCTCTTTTCTCCCTCGCCGTCTCACACCGCTCACACCTTCCCTTCATCTACACTTTTCTCCCTCTCTCTCCCTCCCTCCCTCTCTGCCTCTTCCCCGTGTCATTCGATTTGCTTTGTCCACTCGTCCTTCACTCCTTGCTGCTATTCATCCCGTCCTCCATCCTCGGGCTCTCAGGGGGGGTCTGTGGCCGTGATAATGAAGCACATAGTTAACAGATATTAGCTCATTGGCAGTGGATTCATTAGACAGAGCCAAGGCTTATGGTGATTATTTACCCGTAGAGGAGGGGCCACGGGATCAGTGGCACGCTCTGTGTCACCAGCCACAGGCCTCTTTGAAGTCACACTGTCTCTGCTCCCCTGCAACACTCTGGTACTTCTCCTCTCCACGGGTCTTCTCCTCCTGTTGGAGCACCTCTCCCTCCACATCTCTCCCTTCTCGCTGCTCTCAGTTTTTTTTCTCCTTCCCTGTCATTACACACCCACAATACATAGCTGCTTTTTCTCCATCTCCTCTCCCCCCTCTCTCTCTTTCTCTATCTCTCTTCACCGCCCCCATTCACCCAATGGTAATTATGGAAAAATCTGTAATAGTGCTCAGAGGAGCTGATAATACCTTTAGCTTAATTAAAGACATTTATGGGATGTAAAGACAAGTAGCCGAGGGGTTAGTGTGCACCCACACTTACCCAAAATCTGTATTTCTCGCCTTTTCATCTCCCTCAGTCCCCCGGCTTTCTGCTATTCACATAATTGTCTCCATTTCACATGCACAATGTGATACAGACATGAATACATGCTCTATGCCTTCGTCAGAATGAATGTCAGGGTCAGGTGTTCTGTGACCAATTGCCCACAATTTCAGCTCCAGAGTGTTTGTAATTTATCAGCCTCGTACACACACACACAGATGACAGCAAAACAGACAGTCCTTTCCTGCTGATTATCCCAGTGTTGGTTTTGCCACATCCTGTTGGGCTGAAGGATCTGCAGCCAACTTGTTAACATGTCAGTCAGGGACACCAGTAATACCGCAGGAGAGCGAACAATACTTTGTGTTCTGCCGGGTATTTAGAAAGGTCACAGTGTCGGAGAGACAGCTGGTGCAGAGAAAGTGTTTCGCTTCCTTGATTTAAATGTGTGATGGAGTCTGGTTTTCTCACCTTTATTCTTGTGTCTTCGTTTGCGGTGCATTCCTCTCGAAGTTCAACAGGTATGAAATGCTTATTTCCATTTTTTTTTAAAATTGTCCCTGCTCCTGCTTGGACAGGGGGGCCTACGATTCTCAACTATAACATCACTTTTCGATTAGCGAACATGTGTAGAGCTGTTTCTTTAAATTAAATGATAAGACATGCAGAGAGTTACATCAAATTCAGGAGCAGTTCAAAGACGACTTGTGTTTTCTTATGAGTTTTGCTCTTCTCTGGCTGCAATAGCATTATTGCATCTAAAGCATATGATGTTTTAGTTTTCAGTATTTGGTCAATTTCAAAGTAAAAGCAGTTTTTACAAGAAATGTTTTCCTTTTCTTGTTACTTTCCATCTGGTGCAACTCAGCGAGGACATGCTGTGCAGGGAAATAGAAAGAAGGAATTTGGCACTACAAAGAAAGAAAGCTATCGATTTGATTAAACTCACTCTGAATGTTTAAGCCACAAATTAGCCTCAGCTGAATTCTAGAGGACATTTTTACATATATATAGAACCGTAAAGGACTTTGGATTTAGTCTCACATCGTTACGGCTTCAGCACCAGAATGTCAGGTTTTTATTTCCCCTGTCTTTCAATGCTTGTTTTAGAGGGAAGGACATCGATTCAGCCAACATGTGAAACAAAAAGCCAACCTCTTAAAGCCACACCCTAAACCCAACAGGCAATCCACCATTTTTTAATTCATTGTCCAGATTTGGGCAGTTTATTTGCTTTCCCAATGCTCTTTAGTTTGACAAAATCCTCCAGAGGGAGTTAATCCGATCCACTTCAAATTATGTCAGACTAATCTTAAGACTTTGATCATTTTAATTCACAAAGCCTTTTCATTTTTGTTGAACAGCAGCTCTGTGGCTTCCTCAATGAAACAGGAAGTACTTTTATACAGGCCTGTACCTGCATTAGAAAATGAATAATGTGTAAAATATGGCCGTTGTTTACTATAAACCATGAAGTGCATGGTGCCATATGCTTGAGTGTTTTCTCAAATTTCTGCAGCTTGTAAGGAGAGGGTTAAACCAGATGTGAAGGAAGGCGGATTTATTCCACTGCTTCAGATTTGTTTTTTATGACGTGTCGCTCACAAAACTCACAAAAGAGAGTTTGTTGCCTTGGACAGAAAACGTATGAATGAAACTTTGGTTTGTGTACACCTCAGAGGACCCAATTTTCTCTTCACATAGCCGTCCATCACAGTGTGGAAATATTCTTCGCTGTTCAGGGTTTTACTGAATAAAAAAAAACCTTCAATGCGTTTCACTTCTTGCAATAAAATGACTTTAATGTTTCGGCAGTTAGCAACAAGGTTCAGTGTTGTTTTCTTTTCAAAAGTTGGGATGGGGTGTATCTGCTGTGTGAGTAAAAGTCTTCACTGTAAGGCTGCACCAATTGTTTTACCGATTAATATATCGATAATTTTTTTCCAATTGATCAAAACTTTTTTTTTTTACTTCTGTCATTTATAGTTATTTTATCATCTTCTCGTAAATACAAACAAATATGACCTTTTAGGGATAATCATTTTTGTAAATGTAATAGCTGGTATACTGTCTGTCCTGGATTTAACAATAAATATATGACCTATAATCAAAATGAAATAGAGGTAGATATTATCTTATGTATTATATTTACACTACTGTTCAAAAGTTTGGGGTCACCCAGACAATTTGGGGTTTTACATGAAAATTCACACTTTTATTTATCAAATGAGTTGCGAAATGAATAGAAAATATAGTCAAGACATTGACAAGGTTAGAAATAATGATTTTTATTTGAAATATGACTTGTGTTCTTCAAACTTTGGTTTCGTCAAAGAATGCTCCATTTGCAGCAATTACAGCATTGCAGACCTTTGGCATTCTAGCTGTTCATTTGTTGAGGTAATCTGTGGAAACTTCCCCCCACGCTTCCTGAAGCACCTCCCACAAGTTGGATTGGCTTGATGGGCACTTCTTGCGTACCATACAGTCAAGCTGCTCCCACAACAGCTCAATGGGGTTGGGATCTGGTGACTGCGCTGGCCACTCCAGTACAGACAGCATTCCAGCTGCCTGCTTCCTCCCTAAATAGTTCTTGCATAATTTGGAGGTGTGCTTTGGGTCAATGTCCTGTTGTAGGAAGAAATTGGCTACAATCAAGCGCTGTCCACAGGGTATGGCATGGCGTTGCAAAATTAAGTGATAGCCTTCCTTATTTACAACAACAATTATAATGACCAAAAACTCCTTCAATACACATCTCTGATTATTATTTTAAGACAGATTTGAAAACATGAACCTATAGACGACCTTTAGCCTCAGAAAAGGATGAAAGAAACCTAAATCTGCACTGTAATTACAGTGAATAATTCCCTTTCTATCTTTCTTAAATTGTGTTTACTCTCTGTCAGACTGGGACGATGTCGTGGTGGCCAGAGAAGGTTCATCCACCACGTTGGTCTGCACTTATCCAACGTTGAGAAGTCCCTTCACCTTAAACTGGAAGGTAAAGTCACTCGGTGCGGAGGAATGGAAACTGGTTCGAACAGCTAGCGAGGGGAAGAAGTTCTCTGGAAGTGCCTCCAAGCCATCAATGCGATGGACTGACCCCGACTTTCAAAAGACTGGGGTATTCTCACTGTCTTTCTTCCCCACAATGGAGGACAAAGGCCTCTACTCATGCATGATAAGGCAGCAAGAAAGGAAAGTGAAGGAGAGGATTATCCTTTTAGCTATCCTTACAGGTAAAAAAAAACAACTTGTTATATATGATTATTCATACAAATTATAATCTACCTTTCAAAACATGTTATCAGAGTTCTAGAATTTTTCAATCATTCTGGAGGTGTAGTTTGTCTGATTTATGTGAGTGTTTCACTGTTTTGGTGTTAATAACAGATTTAATTCTTCTCAATTTCCTCCACCACTTATTTCCTGTGTCCGCCCTCCTCTCCAGTCACCGTCCTCCCCTCTCCGATCATTCCTGTGCACAGCACCCTGCGAATGAATGCCAGGGTCACTCCAGAAATGGCTGTCGACAAAATCACCTGGACATCACCGGATGGCATCACCATAAAGAGCGAGAAAACAACAAACAAGGAAACCGAGGCCAAACTGCCACTGGTCCAGTACACGGACAACGGTGTCTACGTCTGCACGGTTCACACTTGGGGAAAGAGCAGCAGCCCAATTTTCCCCTTCAGTGTGAACGTGACCATTACTGGTGAGATGCACTCGAAGAAGAGAAATGAAGAAGCCCCGAGGAACAGAAAACACATGTTGTTGCTTTTGTCGATGGAGTGATTGGGCATCAGTGCCAGAAAAGTGCAGCTGCATTATTTATTTAAGCATTCTGTAGCTGCTCTTCTTCAAAGTATTTTCTTCTATAGACCAGTTTCGAGATTGAAAAGTTAGATCTGCTCTCAAACCCATCTCATCCTTCTGTGAATATCATAGTTGCTATATTTATGTATTATTCATAATTTGCTTTTTTGGGGGTTGCTTTTTTTCTCACATTTTCCTCACTTCACGTGTCTCCGCAGCTGACAAAGAGGCCTCGTTCACTGATATCGTACATGGTGAGTGACTTTGTACCACAAGCAGTCTCAAAGTCTTGTGTCAGCAGCTTGGTAATCAGGCAGAGCCGAATGGAAGACCAAGTGACAAAGTAACTCTCAGCGTATAAGAACATAATCCCTATTGTTGTTGGATCGAGACCACCACCACCACCCCCATCTCATTTTCCATACTCTCTATTCTGTTTACGCTATCTTCGCCTCACTTTTCATTCCCCCTCTTTGTATTTATGAATTCCCCGTTTTTATGAGTCCCCCCCCCCCCCCCCCCGTTGTATCTTCATATCTGCGTCCTCCTCGATATGGTTCTAACCCGATTGTTCTACCATTCTCCTTTGTCCTCCCTCTTCCCTCCGTTCCTACAGCCGACCAACTCTTCACTGTCACACTGGTTCAGACGCCCATGATCCTGAAATGTCCTGGCGGTAAGGGGGACTTGGTCAAGCTGCAGTGGAAACCCACAGACAGGAGGAATAACGGAATGAAGGCTGTGATGCTGTATGATCGCTGGAGGGGCACCACTACGTCGCCCCAGACTAGCCCGAGAGTCGAGTTGGCCGGCCCACCCTATAACGCAGAGGCTGGGAGCTTCGCAATACGACTCACGCCCGAACTCAACGATGGCGGCCTCTACGTCTGTGAGGTGCACCTCAATGACAAGATCTCCGTCCAAAGCACCACGGTCACCGTAATGAAAGGTAAACATCAGGAGGAGTAGGCAGAAAATTAGTAGGAGGTGGAAGGAGAAGGGTGGATTCATTAAGCGGTATTAGTTTCATCATAATCTTGATGTGGGGGTGTTATGTAATATACCTGTGGTGAAAGGGGGAAATATACAGAAGGATGGCATTAGTCATTAAGAGCCCCATATTATTTGATTTATATTATGAAAAGAAGATGATCCTATTTGGTGTTTGAACTTTAAATATTCCACTTATTCACAGAGTTTTCTCAGGGTTTGGTACTTGTTAAGTTTCTGAACCCACTTATCCAATTTTTAACCATAATTTGTGTGTAGAATAATTGAAGTACTACTTTAATATTTTTTAATTCTGCCGCTATGAGGAGACGTTGCCTCAACCATTTTTTTTAAGAAGACATTTCTTAAGAATTTCTTTTTAACAAGTTTTTCAAAGATTCTGACATTTACCAATATTTTCATATCTGGGATTTGTTCTTACATAAGAACAGAATGTGCACACACTGCAGAGCACACTGACTGAGAGGTTTGTGCAAAATAACCAGGTATTATATGTTTTCTTAAATTGTACAGTTTTATAGAAGCATCAAAACTACTGTGACCTTTTCATCATTTATAATATTTTGCTTGTGTTAAATTATGCAATTTAAGAACACGTCCTGACTCTGACATAGTTTTCTTAATATGCATATATCTGCAGATATGGGTGAACGAGGCTCACTGACAGCACTCTTGTGTCTGTGCTTTATGAATGGAGCAACAGCCAAGTCCTGACGATAAAGATTTGCAAAAAGCTAACCTGGCTTTCAAAATACACATAGCTTCAGCACCTGTAAAGATCTCTTTAATCTGTGCAGATGCACTCGTGGTTTAGGGGGATTAAAGTGCATGAAGAGCTTTGGTTGAGCAACAGTCAGTGTTTGATGATGTCCTTGTTCTAACCCTAACCCGATCACCCTTCTCTCTCTACGCAAGACAATGAAATATAACATGTTTCTAAAAGGTCCCACAGTTGCTTTAAGCTGACAGCGTCAAATAAGCGGAGGCCCCACGTTCGGAGGCATTTGGTCATTTATCTGCACTGCTCACGTGTTCTTGAGCAAGACACTGATTTCTTGCCAGCTGCCGGTGGATGATTCTCACAGATCATTTGCTCGGATTTATTCACGCTAAACAAAACAAGAATTTCCCACAGCCATTGATAAAATGTCACATTATGAAATGAACACATTTACAATATTGCTCCTGAAATGTAACATTTGCTCAATTCATAAATTGAAAAAAGCACCTGTTGATTTTTATGAGTCAGCCTTGGGGAGGTTTCACCAATCGCATTTGCACCTACCCACACACATACACACACACACACACACACACACACACACACTCATACATTGCCCTGTCATGGCGGCCTTGGAAGGCTTTACTAATCACAGTCCCAGTGGCATCCATCACAGCTGCCCAGACATGACCAGCCGATCCATCAATGTCACTGTCACCCTGCTTCACACATCTGCATCCCTCAGACACACACGCACACACACACACAAACATCCACCCACGCACCAATCATGTGACGCATATATTTTTACCCCACCTCATTATAAGTATCATTATGTATGATTATACCTGCTACCCTCCCACCAAGGCTGTGGGTGGCCCACACTGATCACACTAATCAAGGTTGAAATGATTGTGTTTTTATGTGTGCCTGTGAGTCTGTGGAGCTTGATTAAACCCAGATGGATTCTCTTTGCAGTTTGATGAGACACTAAGCATCAGTCACAGTCAACCAATGCATTAGCTGCAAATCACTTTTAATGAATATATATTATTTTGACCCCCTCCCTGAAATGTTCTTTGTTTTTCATATCACTTTCCCCTTTACCCCACGGGTAATGCATTACTCTCCATCTGTCCTTGGCCTTTTCTGTATTCACACACTACCCTTTCCCTCCCTCTCTCATCCTGACCCATTCATTTCTTTCTCCTCCTCTCCTGTCGTCTTCACTCACACGTCCCTCCGTCGGTTTCTCTTCGTATGTTCATCAGTATTTCTCACTACCCCCCCCCCCCCACCCCTCCCCCTCTGATCATCACAGTTAAAACCAAACGTTCATCCTCAAAGCTGGAGTTGATCTGCCTGTACTCAGAGCGTTCCCAGGTCCAGACCGTCCAATGGAAACACCAGAACCCCAACCGCCGGCTGCAAATGTCAACCAGCAGCCTGGGCCAAATCACCACCACTGTGCCCTTACCAATCACCCCCGACACAGCAGGAACCTACACCTGCACCCTGACGCTGAATAATGGGCAGACCATCATGGCCACGCAAGCTGTCACGCTGCCCCCTCAAGGTGAGTCGGACGGTATGGCCTCACAAACACACGTCTTTTTTCTGATTTTCTTCGTCAACAGAATAATGTGTTGCCCGCGCAGGAGTCCTGGCAGACTTCCTGTCAACTCAATGAAGATAATGAACCATAAATGTGGATGATTGTCGGATATGTGCTCCGCCAAGCGTTCTATGGTGCATTCAAGCCAACCGCAGGTCAATTCCCAGTGGTTCACCGAGGCGAAGGCTCCTGACAGATACCAAATGTTATGCTTTCTTATTGTAATTAAAGGGCTCACATGTCAAGTCCTCCAGAAGATAATATCTGCAGAATAACTCAGTCCATATATATATATGCAAGTATTTATGAACCTCCACCACAGCTCTAATCCACCACTCAGCTCCCTCGTCTATAAAATATAAAATATAAGTGCTAACGTTTTTCTCATCACACTCGCCCTGCTGTTATGCATATATGAGAAGACAGGACCTCAGGACATCTCCCCGCACAAAAACTAAATTATTCAGGCTTATTGTATCAGGGGCTGTGGGGGAGCACAGGAGGATGTGACAGCTGAATGGATCCCATAGCAGATATGAGTTCACTCCCCATACCCTAATGCATCACTTGAGCTGAGGGGCTCGGAGCTCATCATGATGCTCGTGGATGCAACGGCCGGGAGAGGGATGGGCGTGGAGGAGAGAGAGAAAGAGGGCGATAAAGACAAAGAGAGGGGAAGAGGCAGAAAGAGTTTTCTCTGATTGGATAGGTCGGATTGCAGAAAAAAAGATTAATCTATCCTGAGTGACAGGTGTTGCACGTGTCCGATGTGTTGTGAGGAATTTAGATGAAACAGTTCAATAGATTTAAGTGTGAGGTGACCTACATTTTTCAGTGCATAGAACTTCTAGGTTGATGATGAAAAGTTTGTCTGTTAAAGGTTTATAAATAGTTGATCTGGATGACACGGCTGCATCCAGAGACAGTGGGATCTTGAACACGTAAAGTTTTAAGAGAAACTTCACCAGAAATAAGTCACTGATACAACACGTGATAGTTCCCTCCACTGAAGAGGTCATGTTTTCAACCCTGTCTGTTTATTGTTTGTCGGTTGGTTAGTTAAAAAGCAAGATCACACAAAAACAACAACACTGGGCTGTATATTTCTTTTTGTTTTCTTCAATATTGTCTTTCACATTGCCCCCCCCTGCTTGCGGTAAAACCAGCAAGGGATCCCCTGCTGTGTTCTCCCACTGACTTCTCCTGGTTTTCTATGGACTTTATACAAGCAGGCCATGCAGAGAAAGTCTTTCTTTAACATTGTGAGAACTGGCTCTTTTCAACATTTTCATTGATTTCTCAGAAAATGATTATCGGCACTTAATGAAAAATTCAGACATGTTCCTAGGGACTGATATTTGGTGCAGATTCAAATAATAATCCGGATCTAGTTAATTTAAATGTGGTTTCATAAGGATTGCGCTCTACTGGGAGTCATTCTAGTCTAAGAATATATATACCGTGCTGTAAGACAAATCTCAAAAGAAGCACCAGCAGTTAAATCAACACTGCATAATTACATTTCTTTCATTGATGGCACAGTTCAGAGAATACAAAATTGAAGCAATGGTTGTGTTCTGCGGCACAAGAATACTTCAAATGTCAGTGATGTGCTGCAATCATTTTCTCCCCCCCCGAGTCGGCCCATTGTTTGCAAAGCATTCTAGCACTTCTTTGGTCTGCCACTTATCAGCCACCCTCCCCGGCGATCGCACCGATACAAATCAACACCCTACCTCATTCAAGATGAAAGAGATGAGGTGGAGAAGAAGAAGTGGCAAAAGAGAGACGGAGAGGGGAGAGATGATGGAGCGAGAGAGAGACGAGACGTGGTGGTGAGAAAACTGGGCGAATTTATGCCTCACTCCACTGCACTCGATTAACATAATTCATGCGTTAAAGTTGGCATGGAGAACAGTGCGGGTCAGTCTCGGGGTCAACACTCACTGCTATATTCCATTAGCAACCTCTACGCACACTCGCCAATCAATTACCTCACACGGCACATAATGATTGATTATTTTGAAGCTGGCTAAAAGCTGTAACACCAAGGCTAAGGTGAAGCCCAGGGGCCAATCCTTTAACAAACAACATTTGTGGAAAAGTTGATGAGATGTGTGTGTGTGTGTGTGTGTGTGTGTGCGTGTGTGTGTGTGTGTGTCGGGACTTTAACAAGGTGTCTGCCCATCAAATTCCACACGGGGACACAGAACTGTTTAGAAATGAAAAGAGCTGCGTAAGAAAGTCTGTTTTGGTCTTTCTTCTTTTGTTTGCCTTCTCCTTTGTAATTCAAAGCCGTGCGACACATCTGATAACCGGGTGCTCCGTGAACAGGCAGCGATGCAGCACTCGCTCAGGTACACCACATCCCGGCAGTCTCTGTGGAAACCAGCGCCTCCCTCCCTCCCTCCCTCCCGACTCCCCCGTCGCCCTGTGGCTGTGTTTTACAAGACTGATGTCATCCTCGTTATGCAAACAAGCCTGACAAGTCTGATCAGGAGCGTGTGTTCTCCCCACAAAATTTGACTCGCACTTCAGTGAGCTAAGGGTTTGCTTATGCACCGTGTTTGTCGTGCTCGAGTCTTCCTTTTCCATCCACTTGCTGTCCAGAGGGGCGTGCACATAGTTTGGTTCAAAGACAGCTGCTGTTTGGGTGCGTGCAAGGATCTCTCAGGACTTAATGTACAGTACAAACATGTACTGGATATATGAATATGCAAAGACTTAGCTCAAACTACCCTGTATGACTCTGACATTTACTGAGGCTCTGTGAAATAATCCTGACAGAATCTGGTCTCTTAGATTCTGCTGCATCTCTCACTCCCCTTATGTTCACGTTTGAAATGTACAGTAGAGTTTACAGTGTCCAGACTGAGGCTCTGTCAGTCTGACGTCTCTTGAGCTGTTGCAGAGACTCCTTTCTGTGTCTGCCGGAGCCTGGATTCCCCTCGCCTTCCTCCCGCCCGTGACAGACATTCGGCGTGATGCAAATGTTTGTAATGTGTCGAGGAAATCTAAACAGTAACACAATCGTATGATAGAAAAAGGTGGCCCCCTCTTGACACGGACAAAATGAGCAAACTGGAGAACAAGGGGCAAGAACCTATGTGCACATATGTCCATGTTGTGTTTCAAACATACACATCCGTAGCTCTGTGAGTTCTCATTAGCACTGGAAACATTCACACTTTTTCTTGTCCTTTTTTCTAGAGCCTGTCGCCGCCCCCTCCATGCTCCCTTCCCTCGCTGCTTTATTACTCCTGGTGCCCCTGGTTGCTGCGGCTGTTGGTGTGTTGCTATGGAGACAGAAACAAATTTCTCATCGTGGTGAGTCTTCCGGCGTTTTCTCTCTCTCTCTCTTTCTTTTATTTTTTGACAGCTTTCCCTGTTCTGTCCATCTTCGGGGCCCTATCGGCTGCCTCTGAGTGATGCGGGCCGTGACATCCTCTGAGGTCTCTGTAATGAAGCTGCCTCCACCTCCCTCCCTCCCTCCCTCCCCGTGCAGCTGATTGTGTGTGTCGGACTTTGCTGGTGACTATCTCTCTCTGTGCTCTGTTCTAGATATCGAGTATTCGCTGTCTGTCCAGTCGGGTGAGGCAGAAAACATCTATGAGAATCCTGATGATGTCAGACAGGTATATAATATGAATAGTGAATTTCCACTCCTCATCTTCCTTTCGTTTCCCTCACCTGTTGTGCCTTGTCACTTTTATAAACTATTCGATTTTTGCATTCCTCCTCCTTTGTCTTCTCCCCACTGATTCACACTATCCCTCCTTCTCTGTCATTTGCTGCTCATTAAACCTCACCTTTGCTCTCTCCTCCCTTCCCAGCAGGGTCCTGCCCTGGACTCGGTCTACATGGTGAGTTATCGTACACACACACACACAGGATTGGTACATACAATACTCCGAGGCATACAGGCTCTCACAATGCATAGACCCTCGCTCCCGCTCTCCTGAAGCTGTCAACAGATCAGTCTTACTTCACACTCGCAGTCTGCTCCTCCAATCCTTCCCCCCTCTCTCAGTCGCCTATCAACAGTCACCCTTACATTAGTGTTATTAACAAATCAATCCCATTACACAATAGAGGGACGTAAATCTGGCCTCAGTGCCATGCATCTGTCTCTTTACCCTCCTCCTCACTGTCCCACTCCATGTCTCTCCCCCCTTTTTATCATCTTCATGCCAGGATTTGAAGCCTAGAGGAGAGGATGACGTCTATAAGGAACTGGAGCGGTAAGCATGAAAAGCTTTGCATCACCTGTGTGCTTTTGCATGCTGAACCGTGTGTGTGCGTGTGTGTGTGTGTTTGGTTTGCGCTGTCACTCAATTGCCCCTGCACATTCTCCTCACGCTCACCGATCACACCGGCCTGAACATCACCCTGGCACTGGGGCACAATATCAAGCCATGTGCTGACAGGCATTCGCTCCATCGCCCATGTGCGGTGGCTGCGTGGGCTGTTTGTATGTTTGCCGTTTAAGGAAAAATGAAACAGACTGGAGGATGGAAGATTTTTTTTTTGTGCACTAGTTTGTCTTTGTGCTCTGTTTTCAGATATGAGCAGTGTCAGAGCTGATCACCTATACCCACATCTCTTCCTCATCCAGCTGTCACATCTGCTCAGCTCCCATCAGCAACGGAAGCGCTTTATAAACAAAAGAAACAACTCAATCTCTGAGTTGGGATTCATAATAACAAAAAAAACTCCAGTGCTTCAGGGAAATGCAACTCAATTGTTGCCGCAGTGCTTTTTCTTTTAATACAGATTTTTTTATTCTCACGTGTTGAGAAGAGGGATTTTCTCATAAGGCTGTAAAATTTGTTCACAATGTGTTTGTGTTATGAATGATATTGTCTCATTCACTTGGTTCCTTGACTCTTATTTTTATAAGAGTCATTGTATGGTTATTTCTAGAGTTTAAAGTTGTTGGGGAAGTATTCAGAGACTTTACTTTGTATAAGAAGTAATACCAGACTATGAAAATGCTTAAATGTCGTAAAATCACAACCCTAAAGTAAGAGTACACAATAGGTAGATTGTTTCAATAACAAGGTTTATTTATTTTTTATTTGACAAAAACGCACAAAACGTTATAGCTATGAACCTTTAAATGTGTGAAATAAAGCATTACGAAAATTGACATAATGTATCAAGAACAACAACAATAATATTATCTTGATATGATGGTGATTATGATTATTATGATGACTATGAATATCGTGATTATTATTATTATTATTACTTCTAGTAGTGGTATTAGTAGCAGTAGTATTAAGACCATACCAAAATATAATAATTCATGTATTTTTGAATACACAAAAGCAGAGGGCAGGTAAACGGTGCAAAAGATAATCAAGAATTTTTGTATGAATGTATAATTATCCTGTATTGTATTTAAGAACAGTAGTCGGGAGCGTGGTACCAAAAATAATGTGCAGTAATCGAGTATTGTATTTAATTCCAGTATTTATGTAAATATATGTTATTTCCACCAATGCTTTTCCATATATCCATGTGTGTATAAATCCTGTTGTATCATCGCTTCTTGTCTCCAATAAAGTTTTTTGTCCACAAGTAATTCTTTCTGAGTGAGTTTCGCGTTTTCGATCTTT
Organism: Platichthys flesus; assembly: GCF_949316205.1. Taxonomy (NCBI): domain Eukaryota; kingdom Metazoa; phylum Chordata; class Actinopteri; order Pleuronectiformes; family Pleuronectidae; genus Platichthys; species Platichthys flesus. Next base: position 18,473,794 of record NC_084955.1, on the reverse strand, counting down.
GGTGGGCGCAGGCTTCCGTACCCGTTGTAGTGGCAGAATGGCTAACTGGTTGTGGTCACGCTGTGTTTTCGGGCCTCACCTGCAACGAATTCACCGCTCACCGGATCAATCTCGACCCGACGGCCGGGGAAGAAGGGTAGGAGCGTCCGAGAGTCTCTGTTTGAACTCCGCTGTCGGAACGGAGCCGAGTTTCATGCCACAGTGATGCTGCCGCTTCGGCCGCGGCCCGGAAGTGTCAGCGGGTTTGTTGTGGAAGCTCCGCTGTCAGCGCCGCGGTCTCAGGCGCTAAATGAATGAAATGGCCGCCTGAGCTCGATCCTGACTCTGTCATTCTGCTGTAACACCATCAGAGAGTCTGACTGGAGCCTGTGCACTGTTCAGTAACTTTGACGGACAAGTGCTAACAGTGGCTAGGAAGCAGCTGAGGGGGGGGGGACTTCGCCCAAACGGAAGTGGAACAGCTTTCTAGGAATCGACAACGAATAAAAACAACAACGCACATTCATGTTAACTCTGGCAGGGACTGTGTAGTTAGAATATTTCTCCCTCAGACATCTACAAGTGCCTGTAGCCAGTGCTACATGCTAAGCTAACGTTAGCAGGTGCAGTGCCCCTCATAGTTAACCTTCTGTTTCTGTTTCCAGGGATGTAACTACCAACCCAGGCTTCTGGAGAAACACACAGACAGCCTCCTCGGCTGGGTCAGTAGCTCTGTATGATCGATCACTTCATGTGAAGCAGAAATAAATAGTTCAGTCAGGTAATGTGTGTGTTTCCTCCCCCCCCCCCCCAGGCTTCAGCTCTGTGGTCTATATCCTACTACAGCTCCCCTCTGCTCCTCTCCTACCTGTACAGGAAAGGTAGGTTGTATGATCTTTCTTCAAGGAGAGACAGATTACTTCATATCAAATCAAATTCAATTCAACTTATAGATTCCTAAATCACAAATCACAACTGGTCTCATAGGGTTTATCAAGGTACCACGTCCTCTGTTGTTAACCCTCATGAAGAGAAGGGGAAAAACCGTGTAGAAAAAAACGTTGAAATCTCAGACAGACAGATGTGAGGGATCCCTCTCCCAGGAAGGCAATAGATGCCACGTGTAACTGAGACCATCAGCAAGTCAATTAGAACATTGATTAGAAGAAAGAGTTTGTAACATACTGGAAACGTGTGTCAATGTTTAAAGTATTTGTACATGAAGTGAGCAGCAATTAAAAATGTCTTGAGGAGATATTTACAGTAATGGTAGTATTGTATGTCAAGCAGTCTTGTTGGCAACATGGTCCAACGTCAAATGCCATCACCATTAGCATCCACCATTGGAGTCCACCAAGTCAGCAAAGGATCACTGGTTCCAGTTCCTCCAGTCTGAGGATGTGCTGCATTTGCCCATGTTAAAGCTCTGCAAATTGAATATCAGTCTTGGTCAGGCTAAACAAGGCACCAGACATCAAACTGAGGAATATACATTTATAGAAATAGTTTAACGAAGCCTAAGTTATGGCATTTTATCGAAAGAGATGCTTCCAAAGATGGACAGTGTTAGTTGTTGAAAGAGACTATGGTAAATGGACAATGGACAGTACTTTTTTCTGTCTTTTCAACCACTCTACTGTTTACAGAACAAGTGACATTCATCCATCAAGCAAACATTCGTACAGTGCTTTCATATTCCTACTCCGTCCAAGGTTCAGCGTCTTCCCCAAGGACACTTCAGAGTGCAGCCTGTAGGAGTCGAGGATCGAATCTCACTACCTCCTGAGCCAAATATGGGCTGGGAGATAATTCAATATGTCATCATTTATTGAATTTCACACATGGCTGAAAATTTTATCGTCAAGGATTCGGAGCAAGCTTTCATGAAAAGGTTTTATAAGTACGGGATACAGAATTTGGTTTAATGTCATGCTCAGTAGAAATTAGCCTTAATAATATAATGGGATTTTTATAAAAATATCCAGATTAATACATAAAATCCAGATAACATCAACCTCATTGTTATTCTCATAAACATCCCAGCTTGAGAGGATGGCAGATTAAAATCGAAAAACACTGAGGCCCTTTCTTTTTTGTAGTGAGGTTCTCTACTCTCGGTCACATGTGTTGAACATGAACTGTTACACTAGAAATCTCATTCGAGGGTCTGGCAGTGACACGCGCTGTCAAAATCCATTACTTTAATCTCCCTCTATTAAAACAGATGACTTCTACTGTGGGTTCTTCTTGGGAACTGCTGTGAGATTAATATAAATCTAAACAAGGGTGTCATTCCAATGAGACATCAATAGGAAGTAATAATGTGAGGTTTGTGTCCTAATCATTAATGTATAATTGAGGTCTGGGTATTGATATGCACGTGGCTGCAGGGGCAGCTGTAAGCCTGTAAATCTCTGTGTTAATGTTAATGAGGCTCGGCCCTGGGGGGGGAGGGTCTGTGTGGACGTCTGTGTAACTGTTTCTGTTTGTGCTTTTAGGTTACATCTGCAGCAGTAAGTTGGTCCCAGTGAGTCAGTATTTGGGAACCGTGGTGGTGTGTCTTCTAGGAGTGGCCTGTCTAAGAGGTGAGGCTATAGATTTCCACTGAATGACGGCCTGTGACTAATTCAATAATTCCCTCATCGATATGATGTTGTATAATCCTGCCCGGGCCAATAAAATGTAATCAACACTGAGTCAGATGGACAAGGTGTACAGCCAAAAAGCATACGAAACACACGCTTGAGGCTTTGCAGCAATGTGTGTGTGTTTTGTGGTGTGTTCTTCTATCTGTTAATCTTTGCTTTTCCCTTCTCCCTGTTTTATCTCTCCGTCCCCCCCCCCCCCCCAGGCTTGGGGAGATGGAAGAACTCGGAGTATGTTCAGTTTATCTCTATTCTGAAAGAAACGAAGGAAAATCACACTCAAACAAATAAGGTGAGGTTTTTTGAAACACAAAGTAAGAATTCACCCTGAAGACTAACTTGCTCTTTGAACTAGTTCCTCAGAATTTAACTTGAATCCCGATTCTTTGTTGTTTGTTCCCTCACAAAGAAAAAGCTGAGGTGTTACGACTTTGACTTCTCACACTGGCCTTCAGATTTCAGCTGGACAGAAGTCAGCAATCCGTACGTTTTCACTCTTGTTTCCATTATATCTAAATGGCTTTGTGTTCCCTGTAATTTTTAAAAAACGAGGTAATTCACTGTACTGTGAAGTTAAATGCCTGAATCCAATGAAGGTCAAGTGGTTTGTGGCTCCTTTGTTTCATTGTAAGCCTTTGAATCTGTGTGTGACAGGAAACTGTCCAAAGCTGGTGTTTCTCTGCTGAAGCCCGAGCCCAGATTAAGAGGAGCAGCAGACAGTTTCCTCAACTCCGTGCGCACTCTACCATGTCACATCATCAGGTAAAAGCAGCTCATACAGCAGGACCCCAAAATACAGGAGAGGATTGCATCTTTCACCCTCGTTTTCTCATCACCTATTTTCAAAGTATGTGGTCAATGGTTCAACGGTGTCATCACATCTACTCTCTTCCTCTGCAGTTATCTTATTGTTCACTCATTCGGGAGGAGGATGCTGTACCCTGGCTCTGTGGGTTTACTGCAGAGAGCCATGAGGCCCATGCTCCAGCAAGGCCAGGCTAAGCTGGTCGAAGAGGTAAACAAATACACACCTTTGAACTGTCGATAGGGTTAATAGTTAACTAATAAATATCTATCCGCTTCAATTTCCCTCCATTTTGTCACAGTTTGATGGCCAAAGGAACAAGCTTGTGGCTTGTGATGGGAATGAAATCGACACAATGTTTGTGGACCGGAGGAGAGAAGGGGAACCAAACAGCCAGACTCTGGTAAATGTCTCCAATGACTGAATATTTGTTTTGTGTCTTGGCCAAATTACCCGGTCCAACAAAACTTCTGTTACATGAAACGCATTACAGACTGTTCCTGAACTGTATGAATTGTGCCACAGGTCATCTGCTGTGAGGGGAACGCTGGCTTCTATGAGGTGGGCTGCATGAACACTCCACTGGAGGGTGAGGAAGAGTTCTATATTAATGTTCTATCAGTGAAACGGTTGTATTTGAATGGGTTGTAAAGCCTCTGTTGATGTGTTTTGTAGGTGGCTACTCTGTGCTGGGCTGGAACCACCCCGGCTTTGGAGGCAGTACGGTGAGCAGTGTTCTCACAGTTAATGCCACATCTAAAGCTTAACCAGCATCAGATTACTGTGTGTGTGTGTGTGTGTGTCTGTACGTGTGCTCGCAGGGAATTTCACATAGTCTGAACCAACAATGTGAAAACAACAGGATGTCGACATTCTGGTTTTGGTTTGACAGAATTGCACAAGAGAGTCGGTTAAGTGCCATTGTATATAATATCAGTGGGGTGTAATAAAAGATTGTAAAGCTGTTAACCCTTTAGAGGTACATGTCATCTTACAGTTTGTGGCTTGAGTTCTCTGCCAATTTTTTTTTTTATTTTCCACTTGTATCCTGTTTGCCAGGGAGTACCATTACCCCAGAATGAGGCCAATGCCATGGATGTCGTGATCCAGTTCGCGACACATGAACTGGGCTTCCAGCTCAACGACATAGTCATATATGCCTGGTCCATAGGAGGATTTGCAGGTACACAAGAACAAGACATGATGAGCATGTTAATGATGACTCATCCTATTCTGCTCTTTCTTATTCTTCATTTTCTATCCCTCTTTCTCTCCCCCCCCCCCCCCCCCAAGCCACCTGGGGCGTGATGTCATACCCAGAGATCCAATCAGTAGTGTTGGACGCCACGTTCGATGACCTCCTCCCTCTGGCCCTCAAGGTCATGCCCGCCAGCTGGAGTGAGTTCTAGAGGTTAAAGGTCATGAACTTAAGTCTGCGTCTGCTAGTTTAATTTCAATAACTGAGACATCTTTGTTCTCCCTCAGGGCCGCTGGTGCAGCACACAGTCAGGCAGTACATGAACCTGAACAACGCAGACCAGCTTATGAAGTGAGTGGGAGAAGTTTAAAGTGAAACTAATCATCATAGGAATATGGTGATGCATCATTGAACAATATAATGTGATGATGTGGTTAATGACTCGTACGACTCCTCTTCCTCTAGATACCAGGGACCAGTCCTGCTGATCCGGAGAACTAGAGATGAGATCATCACCACAACGTAAGTCTGTCTGTCAATCATCTCTCAGTAAATATAGCAGCACAGTGCATTTGACTGTTTGTGGAACATTATGTGCAATTTGTGCAGGAAGTATTTTCACAAAGTGTTTGGATAAGATTAAAATGTTACCAGAAGCTTGTAAAACTCCCACCTGATAGATTTTAAGACATTCACTGTTGTGCAAAGCTGTTTACAACTGCCTCAAGAGGCTATTACTGATACGATGATCAGCTTAGAGTAAATGTTTTTACTCTGAAGTACCTTCCTTTTAAAAACATTCACAGCAAAGATCTATGAATAGTGTTTTCAGTAAGAAACTGTTGCGCTGAATGGAATAGAATAACTTGAATGTCCCTCAGTAGAGAGCATGCATCCAGCAACAAGTCCCCTTATGAAACTACATTTACATTCACCAGATCCAGTTTTTTATTTCTATCTTAAATTTCAGACACTCGTATAAATCCCTTGCTTTCCTTAAATCAAGATCCATAAATTATTCTCTAAGAAATCAAGGCAAATTCTGAAAAATGCCATATCTCATAATTCTAAGAGTGTAAAAATAATTTCTGCTTCTGCATCAAATAGAAATGAGTTCTTCCTCGGGTCTAATCCCTCCTCAAAATGTCATCGAAAGTGGTTTATAGTTTTTACATAATCCTGTTAAAAAACAAAAAATAACAACCTCTTTCGCTCATCACCGTTGTGGCTTCGCAGAGGGAAAAAAATCTGTAAATTTACTCCCAACACATTACCAGTAAGTTGTTTACTGTTCTCCAGGGGTCCAGAGGACGTCATGTCCAACAGAGGCAACGACCTCCTGCTCAAGCTGCTACAGCACAGGTGAGTCTCATCAATGTTTAATCTCAACAGTCAACAACTTTTGAATCTGCTCAGTTTACCTGGACTTGCCGAGTGACAGGTTTTCCTTTGCAGGTACCCTAAAATAATGACTGATGAAGGGATCAGAGCCGTCAGACATTGGCTGGGAGCCTCCAATCCTATAGAGGAAGGTGAGTGTGTTCCCACCATTACCGTTTCATAGACTGTATAAAGAGATGGATGGCAGATTCCCAAAAGTGGAGCCAAAGGTTCTCATCACCCCCTGGTGGCTGGCTGCAGTATTGGTCATTCGCAGCTTCTCCGTGTTAGTGGAGGGGTCATGTCACAAACCCAAACAATATAGATATTTTCATCGATGTTTTTAAGTAGCTCTTTTCACACTGATGTATGTTCAAGTGTTGATTGTTGGCGGTAAGTTTGGTATTAATTAGTTGCTATAAAACATGAAAGTTAGAATTTGCTACTGTGGCTCCATTCCCCGATCACTACTAAGCAAACTATCATTTGGGCTTCATTGAGATGTGTGGTCTATCTTAATATCAAGTCTATGGTGGGATTCATTAATTTATGCTTTTAACTCTGTCATGTTAGTGTAGAACAGAATAAATGAGAGGATAAAGCACAGCAGTGTGTAACACCAGCTCACTCTCGTCCTGCAGCATCTGTGTACAGTGGTTACGAAGTGGACGACGACTGGTGTGTGTCTGTGCTGCAGTCGTACAAGGCGGACGGAGATGCTCTGTTTCCATGGAGTGTTGGTAAGCCCCAGGTCCCTTTCACATTAAATAGGCAAATAGAACTTCTCACAGCACGGCCCTCGTAGCTCCATGTATCCCCTCAGTGTTCCTGTCTGCTCTGACACACTCTTACTGTTACCAGGTGAGGATATGACTCTGGAGGGACGGCGGCAGCTGGCTCTTTTCTTGGTAAGGAAATGATCTTTTGTTAACCATGTCCTCCGTCTCAGTGGGGACACTCGTTTTTCTTTCCTGTCTGGGTTAAAGGGCAGCCACCTGTGGTCTTTACCTCATCATCCTGAAACAGAGTGTTGCACCTACTCTGGTTCCTCCATTCGCACGTCCAAAGTCTAATTTCCTTTTCTTCAATAAGCCCCAATTTTTTTCGCTCTAGGCTTACCTTCCCCTTTCTCTCACACTCCACAAACACACATAAAAAAGGAGAACGTATCACAGCTACTCACAGACATCATTACTGCTGAGAAACACTTTCCCGGTTGCCATAGCAACCAGTTCACCTGTGCTCTCAGGTTGACTGGTGTAATATATTTCACCACGCTCAGCTTATTGAAGTCATTTAACATCAAACAAGAGGAGTGCCATCAATTACAGCTAATGCTATGCTTTTCCTCCCCGGGTAATGCCTTCTGAATTGGACTTTATTCACCTCCCCATGTAAACCCTTAAGAGACGGGGGAGATGTGCCGGCAGTGAGCCAGACACACCGAGCCTAATATAATCAAGTTCTGCACTTTTTGTTCATTGCCCTCCCACACCTCTCATTCTCAATTCCTCCTCCGTCCTCACTCTTTTTTTTCTCTCTCTCTCTCTCTCTCCAAGGCACGGAAGCACATGCGGAACTTTGAGACGACGCACTGCACTCCTCTCCCCGCCTCCGAGTTCCACTCACCCTGGAGACTGTAGAGAAAAGAGGCGGATGGATGAGAGGAAAAGAACAGTATAGGATTTGGACGGCCCGCGGTCAGCGCGTGTTCCTGGCATGTTGTGAATGTATTACTGTGGTTTCTCCTCCCTGCAAGACAGATTTATTGTCATATACTGCTGCTGTGGTGGCTTCTGAAAAGATCTGGTCTAATCTAAACTGGCCAAGAACGTGTAAAATATGGTTCATCTTTTCTTTTTAAGGTTAGTGTTTAGGTATTGTTTTAAGTGTTGGTCTCCTCAAAAAGAAAAGGAAGCATTTGAAGTCAATGCACAAGCCATCACTCACTCCTTCCATTGTTCCCTCTTTGGCTGTATTTGTAAGGGAATAAACATATACACAACCGCAAGTTAATAGACATAAGGATGATGTTTAATCTTTAAAAATGCAGCCAGACAGTTCAGGCTTTTCATGTTTTATTTTATTTTCTGTGGCACTATCTTTCTGAACAGAGCTACGCTCAAACATGTTCTATTAAATAAGCGAAATAAAATGTTTGACATAAGGGACTGTGTTTGTTTGTTGCTTGATGAAAGGGTTCAACAAATTGCACATAATATACTCACTGAAGACAATTTCCCATCTTAAGAGCTTTATTGAATTCCCTTCATAATATGATCAACTTGAAAAATTAACATGAAAAGTAACTTGAAAGAAGTGGAGATAAATCCTGATGAAACCTCACTCAGGGGGAGGGTTGCATCATTTTTCTGAAGTTGTCCACGGCCTCCGTCACTTTCTCAAGTTCAGTTTGACTCTGCCGTAGCTGCGGAAAAAAAGGAAACGATTATTTACCAGGAGTTCACATCTTTGCACCCGGAGAAACCCTGAGGGTTAAATTCATGTCTCCCACCTTCTCTGCATCCTGCTCCTGCACCTTCGTTGGCACCTTCTCCTTGTAGTCGCTCTTCGCCATCTTTTCTCTCAGTTTCTCCATCTGTTTCTCCAGGTCGCCTTTCTTTGTCATTAGCTTGGCCACTTCCTTCTCCGAATCAATGAGACCCTGAGGGAATTAAAGATGAAGCAAAATTAATGACAAATGACAACTACAATCTGATTATTTCAGGGGAAACAGTGGAGCAGACCTGATTTAATAGTATTCCTATCATATGAACCTTGATTACTAAAGAGTTAGGTACAATTATGCTCTTAACTCTTATTCAATTTAATTTAACTGATGAGGAACCTTAAGATCAAATGATGTACGACTAAAGTCCCCCCCACTAGTCTATATGCACATCACAGATGAGAGGGAACCAAACACAGTCCAGCAGATCACCGGCCCTCACCTTGAGCATAAGGTTGACAGTACATCTGTCAGAGGCAATAGCCACAGCACAGCCTTCTGGGACGGGCTGGTTAGCAGTCAGAGGGATGATGGCCTGAGAATGCGACAAGGTCTGAATCTGCAGACTGTACTGCTGCACCAGGGACGCAGTAGCAGAGTCTGTGCACTCGAGGTAACCTGCGAGAGACGGGTGCCAAGTGAAGGTTAGGCGTCATTTAATTATTTATATAACAAACATTAAAGATTCAATACACTGATTGTTCTACTGAGACCATTAGTGTGAAGAGAAGCGAAACAGTTTAATATGTCACATGAAATGACTGCAGTAACAGGGAGAGTCGTTCTGCTGGTGGAGTTTTGTGGTTCTTATTTCCTGTGCAGCATCATACACAAAGTTACAGATTTGAGGTTAGGGGAAGTTTTCAGGCTCATAAGTAGAAGTAACAAAACCACAAAGTCAAATCACTATTACAAGTCAAAGCCCTGCATTAACTTAATAAACAATGACAGTCAAATTGACTTCCTTAAAGCCCAAAGAGTAAAAGTACTCCAACACTAACAGTAATCCTTGTTAATGTAACAATACACAAGACTGTTGTTACTGATACATTATTGTCTAAACAGATTTGTTGTAGTTTGAGGTGGAGCCAGTCTTAACTACTCTACATGCTGCTCAGTAGTTTAATCTGATTTAATGCAGCTTGTTTATAAACTGAACATGTTTTTTTATTTGTCATAAAAGGCTTAGAACCCGACCATTTATCATTTAACAATAAAAATCAGCTGATATGAGCCTTTCACAGACATATTGGTATATGTATCTGCTCATATGCGTGCATATATGAAATCTTATTTTAAAGAATAAACAAAGCTGAAAAGATGTGCAGTTATGTTTACATGTAATTAGTAAAAAGGGTTCTGTTAAACTGTATTTATTTACAGTACATTATCAGTTCAGTAGATGTACTTAAGTACTCTACATCATTATATTCGCCAGGGCAGAGAACAAGACGATTCCTTCAGTGTTTTAAAGCGTTTTTATCAAAAGAGGGGATGAGTAAAACATTATGAAGAGCCATTATGAGACGACTGTAATACCTAATAGACATGAAGCACAGGTGGCCTTGAAAGTAAATTTAATTTAGAGTAATTTATGCGTTTAATAACTTACAGTCAGCTCGGGTCTTGTTCAGGTTGTAGTCAGATCTGAGTGAGCGGATGGTCTTGATCACAGTCATCACAAACTCCATGTTACGGTCGACCTCATCGCTTTGCCAGCAAAACTAAAATGAATGAGATTAAAGCGTATGACTCCCAAAGAGTTTGTGTAATGTTGAGTTTTAACACAAGCCTCTGTTCTCAAACTCACCTCCTCGGTGTCGGGGTAGGACGTGACACTGATGCTGGGGGGGTCAGTCTGAGGGCATCTCCGTGGAAGCCTCTGGTAGAGCTCCTCGGTGACGAAGGGCATCAGGGGAGAGAGGAGGCGCAGACCGACCTCTAAACAGGTGTAGAGGCTCTGTCTGGAAACCAGGGCTCGTCTCTGGCTGGCCTCATCTTCCTCAGCTTTACTGAACACTGGTTTCAAACTTTCCTGGAGATCAAAGAGGAGGAGGACAGAGGAGATGGGAGAAAAGTAGTGGAATGCTTCAGTTAAGACACCATAGCCATTTGCAACACTTTTGACATTTCCTCACAAAATCTTGGTACGGTAAATGAACCTTGGTTGCTCAGTGGTCTGAATGGTTCTTACCAGGTAGACATCACAGAGCTCGTACAGCCAGAAGTTGTAGATGGCGGTGGTGATGCCAGGGAAGTCGTACGATTTGAAGCCAGCGTCGCAGAGGCCGACAGCCGCGCTCAGTCGAGACAGAATCCACCTGTCGGACACGCTCTCCTCTCCACACAGCTGGGAGGAAAACACGGCAAAGAGGACATGTTCAGATTCAGTAAACATGACACTTGTACTTGTTACCTCCCAGATGTCATCATGTACAAGCGTGTGAATACGAAACAGGGCAGCATATACGCAATATATACCCACAGACAAATACTGAGAAAAAATACTGTTTTTCTAAGCATTTACGTGCTCAAAATAAGTCTCATATGTCAGCGGATGAATATAAAAAATGTGGCGCAGTCTTCCTTATGTTGTTTGTGTCCTTTATCTCGTCTCCTGGTCTCACCTGGGCTTTCTCTGACGGCACAAAGTTGTCTCCCAGACTCCTCATGGCGAACTTGACAGCGTTCCACAGCTTGTTGCAGAAGTGACGGTAGCCCAGGATGCGGTTGACATCCAGGTTGATGTCTCTGCCTGAGGGACGAAAAAAGGAACAAACGATCATTCAGTGTGCATTAAAAACTGACAGGACTGAAATACTGTTTTCCAGTGTTTTGAAATGTTTTATGAATTTAAAGCAGAGATGCAGGCCGCCGGCCAACGCAGGCAAAACAGGGGAAAGGGTGAGTGCCCCAGAAAAAGCAAACAAGTTCACCTTGGCCTGTGTAGGCACACAGGGCGAAACGGAGAGCATCTGTGCCACACTCTGGGATGCCATTTGGATAGTCTGACTTCTGGCCCTGCTTTGCCTTCTCCACCTCCACAGGCTCCAAGTTGCTGTCTGTCAACTGGGCATGAAGACCCTGGAGGGTAGAGAGAATAAAGTGGAATGTCACCACTGGAAAATAAAACAATGTGTGGTCTTGGGAACGAGAAGCCCCTCTCGGCTGCGTCTTGATGCCTTAATTGGACGGACAGGAAAGGACCTTGTGAGGAAAAGTTAAGGTTAAAGTGCAGTTTACTACAAGTCCTTCACTGCCCTCTAGAGGACATTCTGCAATCTCTGACAGAGCAGGTTTGCCTCCAGCTGGTGGAGAGATTGATGGCCTCAATAAAAGCTGGTTGGAAGCAGAGAAAGGTGCTTAATAAAGCTTACACAAGAATATTGTCCCCAGAGGAGCAATGAGTGTCTGGCGACCGTGTTTAAAGACAATTCAAATGGGAGACAGGGAAGACTGCGTGTGTCAGAACATGCATCAAATTGTGATAAGGATTTACCTCCAGGGAGATTCCTGTAATGACATCCAGGGGGTCAATGACGTTGCCTAGAGACTTGCTCATCTTCCTTCCGTGGGCATCCCTCACCACCGCATGCAGATAAACCTGTGAAGTCATCACAGAGTCGCGTCCAGTTAATGAAACGAAGATGAGATCCTGTGCTACACTGCGTTTGACAGTTTTGATTGGGCTCACCTCTTTGAAGGGCAGCTTGCCCGTCAGCTTGAGGCCCATCATCACCATACGAGCGACCCAGAAGAACAGGATGTCGTGGCCCGTCTCCAGCAACGTGCCGGGGTAGAACACATCCAGGTCCTGGCTCTAAGGGGCGACCACAGCATTAATGATGGACATACATCATAGGTAGGTATATACTCCTAAGACCCAGTGCGATGTTTACATGCGTCTCCCTTTAGAGACAAATTAGAGCACATTTTAACCATGTCATAATTTTCATGAAATGTAACTGATCAACTGCATTCGCTAAAATAGTTGTGGGAAAAGAAAAAATACATTCTGGGAAATGTAATCTTTTTTCTTGTAGCTCTTATCTGGCAAAAAAGTTTTAAAGTGTTGTTTAAGGTAATGACTGGTGATCTAAGCTACGAGTGGGATTTCAAAGCAGATTAAAGCAGTGTTTTGTTGACAAAAACCACAATATGAAACTAAATTAATTTGTTTTTATCAATATGTTAATGAAGCAATGATTTACAATGAAAGCCAACTTCCGGTTGGGATATTATATTTTGTTGTTAATGTGGACATTTCCATCAGCTTTTCAGGTTTCAGGGTAGTAGTTTTCAAATAATTGTTAGGTTTTAGAGTTTGTTTTTATTCTGCACCTTATATGAGATTTTTTGATAATAGTAATATCGACTGCAGATAGAGAGCAAAGTACCCTTCGTGTCAGTAACAAGTTGATAGACCTCAGTGTTTTACCTCATTAGGCCAACCGAAGATAGAGAAGGGGAAAATGCCAGACGAAAACCAAGTGTCCAGAACGTCCTCATCTGAAACGCAGGAACAAAAGTTATCTGATCTGTATAAAAGTAGGTTAGTATTAATTCAATTCGGTGAATCTGTGATGCGGCATAACATGAACCGATTAAATAATCTTTATGGTCATTGTGGTGATGAGATTGCTGAATGAGGAGCTGTTCTATCTCACCCTGTCTGAGGGCGATTTTATCAGCAGACACATTAAAGCGTTTTGCTGCCACGTTTCTGGCCTCCTCCTCGGATCTCCCGCTCACCCAGTAGTGACCGTCCATGTCCTAAAGAAGAATAAAACAAAAAGAGAAGAATTAAATAAAGGAAGCTAACGAAAACATACAGAATGAGACACAAAGGCCTTTTATCTGTCATCTGAAAACCTTCACACTAGTAACACATGATCTTACCTCTCCTGGTTTCACAGAGGGATCATTGACAGTGACGAAGTAAGCAGGGATACGATGACCCCACCACAGCTGTCGAGAGATGCACCAGTCCCTGAGAGGAAGATGGATGGAGACGACATGAAGAAACACTCACTGCACACTTGATAATTCATAATAATCTATCGCCTAGAGCTGAGACAATCAGTCGATTAATTTGACCAAATGATCAACAGAAGATTAATTAATTCTGTTAATCAATTCACTATTTCTGTGACTTTGAATTTAGCAAAAATGGCAAAACATTCATTGAGGAGTTGCAGCTTTACTTTCTCTTATGTGACAGAAGATTAAGTAACTTTAGGGATTTTAATTTCTATTTGAATACCTGACCAATACATCATTGTGTAATCTGTTGTGTAGTTTTTGTGTAATCTTCCTAAATAACTGAGATACAAACCTTGTGGTTGGAGGTAATTACCTGATGTTGTCCAGCCAGTTGAACCAGGTCTTGAGGTGGTGATCGGGGATGATTTTGAGTCGTCCCTCTCGGACGGCATCAGCGGCCTCCTTCCCCATCTCTTTGCAGTTCACGTACCACTGTGGCTTCAGCAGCGGCTCCACGATGTCCTTGGAGCGACTGATGGAGTAGATGCACATTGTTGCTTACAAGATGATCCTGAATAGGTTGAATAAAACCTAAAGCACAAAATAATTTATTCACAAGCAAGGTTAACTTTACCTGCAGACTGGAACAACCATGGGGTTATCTTTAATCTCTTTAAACTGGCCTCTATCCTTCAGCGCCTGCAGCACCGACTTCCTGGCCTCAAAACGCTTCATGCCCTGGGGGACAGAAAGAAGATTCAAAAATGAAAGATGAGGAAATAAAACTGCTGCACCTGGTTAACTACAAAGAGGGATGGCTCTCAGTGTCACAGTGGAGATACACTCATTGCAGGGGGAAGGACGATAATGAGACAGTGTACCAGGAAGGGAGGGGGCACATTAATGAGCAGGCCATTCTCGTCCAAGATGTTGATGAAGGCCAGATTGTGTCTCTCTCCAACCTCGTAGTCATTATGGTCATGAGCCGGGGTGATTTTGACAGCGCCTGAAAAGAAAATGGTGCAGAGGGACATGAGAGGTGGAAAGGAGAAAAAACCACAGCAGGCATAATGAGGAAAAGTGACTTGACGATTTGTCACGATTACTCATTCACAGCACATTCTAGACCGGCAGACAGTTTGTCTTCTCCAGCAACAACGTCTACCTGTTCCAAAGCTAATGTCCACAAAGTCATCAAAGACGATCGGCATCTTTCGGTCACAGAAGGGATGCAGCACCATCTTCCCCTTCAGATGCTGATATCTGGGGTCAGTGGGGTGGACAGCCACAGCCGAGTCTCCCAGCATCGTCTCGAGACGGGTCGTGGCCACAATCACCTCCTCGTCTACGGAACCAAAAAGAGGACGAGCGGAACAGAATTACTCACGTGGAGCAATATGTCTTTGTTCAAAACTTTTCGGGGGATCCGTGAGTTCACGCACCTGAACCATCGACCTTGTATGCGAACGACACCAGGACCCCGAACTCCACTTTCTCTTTGTAACCAGGTACAGGCAACAGAGTCCTGCCGGTGAGCTCCTTCTTATCCACCTGCAAACCAATCAGAGGGTTTAATCAAGAGAGGCGTCCATGAGAGACGGTTTGAATCTGTCCCGTTACAGTCTGCTCACAGGGTTAATGAAGTTGGGCTAACTGCCAACATACCGACTGTGAGAACAGACTGCTCGCTTATATCCCAGACAAACCAGATAATGTGAACAAGTGGGCTCAATCATTTCTGTGACTTTTTATTGTACTGACAAAATTAAGATATTTATCATCTGACTGTGATAAGATAAACAAGTAAGACTGATTGATATTTAACAAAAAGGCTTAAATCAAAGAGTTAGGTAAATAACTTGCCTCGATGTCAGAGATGGCTGAGTTCAGTGAGCAGGACCAGTTCACCAGCCTCTTGCTCCTGTAGATCACTCCCTCTTCATGCAGGCGGATAAAAGCCTCTTGGACGGCATAGGAAAGTTTCTGGAGGTAGAAGAAAATGATAAAGACGTGAGAAAAAGGACTTATTCATTAAAAGTTTATTCAAATAGGTTCAGGGATTTTATAGAAGAAAAAAAACTCACAGTGTCCATGGTGAAGCAGGCGCGATCCCAGTCCAAAGTGGAGCCAAGTTTCTTCAGCTGGTGGTAGATACGGTCTCCTTTTCTAAAAAGGAAAAACAGCAAAGTTTGTATTGCATTTCTATTCCAGTACTGTTCACACATTTAGAGCTTTCACATCTTCCTCCACTCACTCATTCTTCCACTTCCAGATTTCTTGGATGAAGTTTTCCCTGCCCAGGTCATGGCGGCTCAAACCCCTCTCCCTCTTCAGCTTTTTTTCCACCACCACCTGGGTGGCGATGCCAGCGTGGTCACAGCCCGGGTTCCACAGGGTGGTCTCGCCTCGCATCCTGTGCCTGGAGAAAAGCAAAGCATTTCAAACACACGGTCGACAACTTCTAGAGTCTTATTCAATAAATTACTATTTTAAGGTTACTGCGAACAGTCCATCTGAGTTACCATCTGGTGAGACTGTCCTGAATGGCGTTGGTGAGGGCGTGACCCAGGTGAAGGGAACCGGTCACGTTAGGTGGAGGGATGCACATCATGAAGACGCCACGAGGGTTCTCCTCACTAATGCTCTTCCTCTGCAGAATGAAGAATGAGAGAAAAACATGTTGTTATCTATGAAAAATATGACATTATGTCAATGTAGTGAAAGGGGGGGGGGACTTCTTACCCCATACTCAGGCTTGAAGAATCCCTGCTTCTCCCACCATGAATACCAGGCGGCCTCCACATACTGAGGACTGTAGGCGTCAGGAAGGGGGCTAACGACATCTGACATCAGCAAAGAAAAATAGAAGGTGTGAAAAATGGGCCTGGAGCTAATTGTGATATATGGATTCATATTACAGAGGGTGGGAAATGTCTTAGCTATGTATTAGTTATTATAAATGTTATAAAATGCTGTGTGTTAACTTTACACAGCCCTCTAAAACAATTATCCCCTCCTGAGTCTTCAGTAGTCTGTAAGAAATCCATTTGTGCAATCATCTGCACAGCAGCTCTCTTAGAAGTGAATGTCTTTTAGAGGCTGAATGATTCTGTCTTCCATTCGATGTAGTGACCATAGCAGCCTCCCACCACAGTGATGTTGAGTGCATACCTCTATTACATAGAATCCCAGTTCCCATTGTGATTAATCACCTTTTTTCTCCCCGGGAGGAGTGGGGGCGCTGTATGTGATCACGCCCAACTCTTTCTTTTCAGGTTTGGCTTTTTTCTATAGAAAGAAAAAACAGTACACAAACACAAACTGCTATCAAGCATGTTTAATCGATTTCTGTCCATATTTACGTTATCAAACTTGCACCAATGTTCCACTGTTTTTATCTTTACCTCTGTTGGTGGCAGTGTCTTTTTCTTCGCCTCCACGTCCTTTTTCTGTTGGAACTTTTCCATCTTCTCTTTCTTCTTTGCTTCCTTCTTTAGCTGAGCTTCTGTCTTTGGAGGACCTGAGGAAGAAAATGTGCCGGATAATTAGACTGATGTTTACAAAAAGAAATAAATATCCATTAACTGTAGCACAGAGCTTCCTGACCATTAGCTGTGGCATCGGCAGAGTCAGCAGCAGGGCTGGCATTAGCAGTTTTAGCATCGGTAGCAGCGTTCGTCTTCGGTGTAACAGGCACCATCTTCTCACACAGAGTGATCTTCCCAAACACCTTCAGAAACTGTGGTTGATTGACGCAGGTTGTAAACCACCTGGTAACATTGTTCAAGACTTTCCTATCCGACGGCTCCAGTACCTGAAAAGAACGAGAACAATATGATCCCATTACGATTGGCTGATTTATTCAAACTAACATATCAAGCTAGGAGACAATAAGCAACTATGTGGGACAACCTGTTACACAACAAGACGTTGGACAGCATACTTACATATTTGAATGGTAGAAGAACAGCTGCAGCTACAGCCATGTCAGCCAAGGTGATGCTCTCTCCCACCAGGAAGGTTCTGGGTTCCAGTGCCTGATTGAGAACCTTAAGAACGCGAAGCAGCTCTGCACGAGAGCTATGCTGCAGCTGAGAATGCACAAGTCAAACAGTCTCATCATCTCATCTCCCCAGATAAAAAAATCATTGAAATGTCTCTGACCCCAATCAGACCACCTGTCCTGAGAAGTAAAGATCTGAACGCACAGGAGACACATTTAGGACACATTTTGACTCCAGGTGTAAAAAGCCACGTCCTTAATGCTGTGCAATTCTCGCAGGACAGATACCAGATCTGATCAGGGCCACAGTAAGTATTTGGATACTCTTCTCACCTTCTTATCCACTGTTATCACCCCCATCAGCGGGAAGACCACAGCACAGGACACAGGAGTAAGCTCATTGTCCGCAAAGCTGAGCCACTGCCACACCAGGCTCTGCTGTTTGGTATCCACACCAGCCTTCTTCCCCTGAGATGCCAGGTACCAGGCCACAGCGCTGGCCCCGCTCAGGACAGAATCCCCCTCCCCGGCTCCCAGCACCAGGGTGGGTCTGGAGCGGGCATTCAGGGACGCAGGAGGGTCCTCTGTGATGGTCCGAGGGCGAGAGGTCGGACAGAACTCTGCAGCCAGGAGGGCCAGAAGGCTCCTGAAGTCATCGGGGTGAGGGGACACATAGAGAGCGGCCATCTCTGGTGGAGAAACAGAAAGGATGGACATGGTGAACACTGATTCTGACGCAGTTATTTTGCGTTGTGCTGACAGCTCTGCAGAACAAATATGGCTGGCATGTTAATAATAACAATGTGGGTGTGCTCGTGTTGTTCAACATTTCAGGCAGCTTGAAAGAAGGTTGTTAGATGTGTAAACAAACCGGTTTAAACGTGTTAAAGAAATCAATGTCCGCTCTACGACATCGTTTCAAAGTGTCAGACGATGGCGACGATGTTTAGCTGCTTTCACTTTCTGTGGAGTTGGTCTCCGTCAACTGTCAAAGCCTGAAAGAAGAAGTCCCTAACAGGCTAGTTAGCTTTAGCTAATACCACTAACTAAACCCCGACTTTGGTACAAGCCATGAGCTTAACGCGTCTTGAGGCACAGAGTCTTCGTTACATAGTTGTTCTATGCAACACTTTTTTAAAGGTACATATGGCTTGTTGCTGAAAACGATCATAATTTGTTCTCCATACCTTTGAATGAGACGTCAGCTTAGGTTAGCAGACACGACAGAGCCACATGAGTTCTCTCCGCCTCCTTCGCCTGATGCAAGACACGACTTCCGTGTTTCAATCGCTACTTCCGTCAACAAACGGAAGTCTGTTAAAGTTAGATTATTTTAAACTATAAAGCAACAACATCAACATGTGGTGTAAAAAATAAACTCGGCCTTTATTTTTGTGTCATTAACAAAAGATAATCAAATATCCGTCAAACGTATTCAAGATAAAATAATTTATTGTGCAGAAAGACATCTTTAACATTGACTCTTGAACAATTATTAATATGGCTTTCATGTTAGTATGGTGAGTATGTAAGAGCTGAGGGTGGGTGTTTAAATTAGTCTCCAGTGTTTGTCTTATTTACAAAAGGATATCCTGTATATCGAAAAATATAATTTTTGCAAGTGAAATAAATTGAGTAAAGTTGCATGAATGGAAATATTCATAAAAGTACATCCACATTTAATTTACTTTAATCACATGGTTTGCTTCAGCAAAAAAAGCATGTTACTTTTTAGAGATACTCTATTTCGAGGAAAAATCCTTCTCAGCCAGATGTATTTATATCAATACATGAACAAGTTTTTATAGTGAAGAAAAATAACGATATGATTGTCATATTCTTGTATCATTATATTAATTAGCTTTAATTGTTGCTCTTCATTGAGCTGGAGAAGCTGCTTATTCTAAATACCTTACATTTTTTTAATGTAATAAAATGTGTAACAATATGTCATATTTCTAAACTGATGGTGTAAATGAGTAAATGAGTAAAGCAACTAGTAAATATAGTATTTCAAACTGAAATTTTGTGGAGTACCTCAGAATTAAACTCAACTAGAGTTATTGTGTAAATATACACAGTAGTAACATTCAAGTCCAGAATCAAAGAAAGATAACAATGAATAAACAAAGATTAAATGGTTCATGTTACACTGGCAGACCAGCCATTCATTTTATTCAAATGTATACATGCAACAAGTATCATACAAGAATCGCCCTGAACATTACATCCAAAAGAACAGTGTGCACAGTGTGTTTTTACAGCTCTCAAATACAGTAGATTATTGAACAGCCAGATTTCCACAGTGAGGTGTATCTACATTATAAGGGAGGCTGTGTTGCTGTGTAATATAGCGGACTGTCCACTTGGTTCGCGGTTCGATCCCCGCCTCCTCCTGTCTTTGGTCAAGACACTAAACCCCCATTGCAGGCAAGCACCTTGCTTAGCAGCTCTGCCATCATTGGTGTATGAGAGTGTGTAAATAGGAGGCAAAACAGTGTAAAGCACTTTGACCCCATAGGAAGAGGTTTACAATTCACATGTGGCAATCCATCTATACAACTAAGGCATCAAATGACATCAACAACTATTACTTTTGTGCTGCAGAAATGTACAAACCAAACCTGAAGAAAACCTATGACAAGGTTTGTTCCTCCTGCCCAGACGCCTCTCTCACTGCACCAATGAGCATATCCATAATCCCCATTACCAAACCCCCTCCCAGCCTAAACACATTAAACACTCCGTTTCCACTTCTCCATGTCAGCTTCCCAAACCCTCCACCCACAGCCATGGCCTGATCGCCCATCTCTGTCGCCACTGTGCCCACATAACATTCGCTGTGCTCCCACAGCCGCCCTCCAAAGAACTTAGTCACCCACCAAGCATTATCCACCGCGTCGCCAACTACCCCCACCGTGTCCCCGGCCAGGGTCCCCACGCCAGTGACGCCAGTGTGGCAGTTACTGTACAGAGCTCCCAGCATGGATGAGGTGCAGTAGTAGACACTGTGGACACCGGTTTCCCCAACACCCAGCAGCAGATCTGCAGCTGAGCCCATCCAGGACAAGAGGTCAGATGTCACAAGGTGAAGCAGGGAGTAGGTGTCTCCGGGCAACGCACAGAGAACTCCGAGGTCCTCCTGAAGGACATAGGTCACCTGAATCGAGACAGAACAAGTTTCATTTTTTAAAGTGAGATAAAAAGGTGTGAATAATTCAATGACCAAAATACCTGAGGGAGTTTCAAGACTGAGTTACACCTGTTTCTGACCAGACCTCATTCCTGTCTGCTCCACCCACAGACTGGAATGAGGGGTTTAACTTAATGACTGTGAACCTGTGGTTAAAATCTTAAAAAGGAGAAGTGACAATAAGCTAAGTTCTCTGCGTTTTGGGTCATTAACCCTAACAAAAAATAATCCCTGGTTATCTAAAAAAAGACTGAAATTAATGAATGAACAAAAATGATGAATGTTTGCATTTCACTTTAACTATTGTCTTTTACAAACTTTTCCCTGATTTCACTTGTATCAGGAGAAATTCTTATCCATTATTTTGTATTCATAAAGTAAATATAATAACCAAGCATTCTGCATGTGGAAATTTTGAAAATGGAAAAGCTTCCATATTTAAAAAATAGAAAAAACTTTTCAAATTAAAGTTATTAATTGTGTTTACATAACTTGTGAATTTTTATTTGAACAAACCTAATTCATTTGTGTTAGTAGAGGAAGTCCTTTTAAAGTTGGTGAAACAATTTTCTTTAGTGTGGGGTATAAAAGGTACATCAACATATTTTTTAAAGATTGTTTCTTGTTAATCCCTCAACCTAATGGAAGTGTAATGCTAATTTACTTGAGTACACGTTTAAGTTTAAATAAAGTTCAGTATACGTTGTTTTGTTCAGTAAATTGTATCACCTGTCCAGGTAAGTTTGTGACTGTGGAGATCAGAGGGTTCAGCGGAGCTTTGAGAATGGAAATGGCGGTGGAGAGGATGTAGACCAGGGTGCTGGTGGAGTTTGTGTCTGTCTCCTGATCGTCCGCAGTCTCTTGGTCCGTTGAGGAGTCAGGAGACTCTGACGTGACGGCTCCCGAGCGCCTCACATCCCTGTGCTCGTCACTGCTGCTCGTTGATTCCACCGCATCTGCTGAAGTTTCCTGTAAAACTTCACCAGCTTCCTCTGGCTGAACATCAGGATTTTTCACAGCTTCAGTGTCTTGTCGATTTGTCTCAACTTCAGGGTCTTGTCGGTTTATCTCAGCTTCAGCGTCTTGACGAATATTCTCAGCTTTAGTGTCTTGACGATTTGTCTCCCCTTCAGTGTCTGGACCAGCTGTGTCTGAATCCACATCTGTGTCTCTCGTCTCATCGCCAGGAGCATCTACATCCATCTTCTCTACATTTTCAGGCTTCCCCTCGCCCTGAAGACCCACAAGAAATCCAACAGTCTCCACATCTGCTCCTCCACAGCCTTCAGAGAACATTTCTTCCACTCCCAGCAGCTCCTCCAGCTCCTTCAGGCTCACTTGCCTGTCTAATCCTCCTGTCTCTCTGATTAACCCCACGCTGAAGCCACCCTTCCCCTCTGGGCCCGCGCAGCACACTGCAGACCACAGTGGGCCCATCTGACACTCCTCATCTCCATCTTCGGCCGCCCTGAGACCCCCCGCCCCGGTCAGGATGTAGAGATCTCCCTCTAAAGTGCTGCACTGAGGACTGATGCTTGACTGAACCAGTGTTGTGACCGTTGAGTCCCAGTGTTGCAGAGGGGAGTCTGAGACGAAAGGAGATGGATCCCTGCCTCCTCTGAGGAGAATTGGTGCTGCTGCTTTAATGTTGTTTTCCTCTTCTGACTGGAAGGAAAAATAATCACAAACAATCAATAAAGGTTTGAGTGCAAATGTACACTAGTTATAATTCATGGTTTTACCTTTGAGATACATGAGCTGGTATTTTATGTTCAAATGATACAACTATAGCATAAGTGGAAATATGTATCGTTGCTTTTTACTGTTAATGTTCCAATGTTGCAGATAATTATGCAGGATTTCAAATGTTTGTTTGAAAAGGGTCATTTCTTTTACAAAAATTCAGATTTTTCAGATGGTTTCCTGTTTTCCAAATTTTTGGATCTTGCAGTTAATTACCAGAGCTGACTATGTTTAGTACAATGGTGGAAGCAGTATTAGAGGTTTTAGTAAAAGTACCAAGTAAACAGCCAAAAGCTAAACACTCTGTGTTCAAAATCTTGAAGATAGAAAGACATAATTAACTAAAAAGACTTAATGTATCAAGTAAAATAACTTGTTCAGCAAAGAAATGGAGGTTACTGTTGCATTTGGTTGGTTTACTTTATTACTACATTTAGGTGGTTAATGGTGCCACGATGCTCAAATAAGGAGAGGGCCGGGAGCCTGAAAGGTCACATGTTCTTCATATAGCGTACTTCATTCCTTAAATACCATTATTCAAAAATACATAGTATCACTTTAAACAGGCTTCTTACCAGGAGCTCCTCGCCCTCCTCTTCCTCTGTCCATCCGTGCCTGAGATGGAAGGCAGAGTAGACAGCTGTGTCACAGGCTGGTTTGGACAGAGTGGCAAAGGCCTGTCTCCCAGGCAGTGTGTGGCAGAGTGGGTGCAGCAGCGGCCCTGCAGAGGCTCCCCGGGGAGGCGTCTGTCTGTAGAAGCAGTCGCTGCAGCGGGTGAAGCCCTGCTCGGCGTTCTCCTCAGCTGGAAGAGACAGGCCCGGGCCCAGCACTGCCAGTAGCAACCAGACAGCAGCTGCACTGACAACAGCAGGACACAGCATGGTGGTGGTGAGCTCAGCAAATCCCCCTCTCTCCCTCTCTCTCACTCCCTCCGACACACACAATAACACAGAGCCAGGGGGAGAGGCTTATAAATTATCCAGCGATTTCCGTATATAGATGGAAAAGATAAGGTGGCCAAGGTTGGCTGCTGATCTCTCGTTGTTTTCCTCACTCGCTCCCTGCTCTCTCCTCCAGTTTGTCTCCAGCCATGGCTGTCTTCTTTTAATGTCAGCTGTTCTCTGTGTTGCAGGCACTATCTTGCTTACTACTTCATTTCCTTTTCCCTGACAACTTCACCCCCCCTCTGTCAGTTCCACCCTCTTTGCCTCTCCCTCCTGCTGTACCTCCACTTCACCCCTCCCTCGCACTCTCTCTATGGCTACACCTTTATATCTCCTTGCTGTTAGGTACACAAGCCAAGCCAACACCCACACAAAGCTGTCAAGTACCTGTACGTCTGCATTCCCAAACAATGGTTTCTATACAACACATTCCTGTTGTCCATTATTCTTGGTGAGAGAAATCTGACAGTGTCAACTCTTTCATTTCAAAGAGCTGGTTAGACAAACAAGCAGAAGCTCCAACTTGTACCTCCAGATAAAATGTGAACAACTGAGCTCAGAAATGAACGTTGTCTGTTCATGAAACCCTCATTACAGCCTAATCCTGACAGCCTCAGTCACGGGTCACCGTGTCACACAGTGCTGCGATCTCTGAAATCTGACTTCCCACACAAAATGCCATGCCTTTCATTGCAGCTCATCTCCCTCAGTCAGACACATGCCTGTTGGGACATGATGTTGGCACCAACTGCTCTTTACAAAATGGTTATGTGACAAAAACAGCTAGTGGCGTGTTAGCCTGTAACCTGCTCCTATGTAGGAATGAACAGACAAATAACCAGCGCTTCTCTTTTTGACATCTTGAAGAGGTGGATTTCAGCCAGGCTGAGTTCATGTTGCATTCTGAGTTATGGCAAACATGAGCCAAACGTACCCCTGGGCTTGCATCAGGATTCCTCTGCAGAAGCAGGCAAAGACAATCCTGTGCAATAACCAACATGAGCCTAGTTTATATTCAGATGAATAAGAATGAACGTTGTCAGTGCACACATCCTGCACACAATTCCCACAGACAAGTTGAGTGGTGTGATTCACAGACTGCAGCTCTGGTATGAGTTTTTGGGTGTGAAGCTCATGGGTGGGGCATCCTGCCTACTTATTTGTTTAAGACTTTCTTAATGGTGCAATGATAAAATATTTTGACACAAACACTGACTAATTATTCTGTCAGAAGAATCTGTAACTGAAATCTGACATATTTTACTTTGGTTTAAAATAAAACAAGTCAATTAAAATGAGAACATCTGCATTTTATTCTGGTACTTGCAGAAATCAATGGGTGCAAAAATAGTATATATTCATTATCAACTAAAACGTTTTTGCTTTTACAGGTTTTAGGGGGAGACAGCAGTATTATATGAACATCATGATAAGTCAAAAATCTCAACATAATAGTTCAAATGACAGATGTAAAAAATGACGTGGACCAAGTAAAGACTCAGCATTTCTATCCCACTAACAAATATTCATGAACTACTTTAACAACTCCCCGTCTGCGAATAACAAACACACAATTCCTCTTTGAAGGACACACCTAGTTGGAATCATTGTTGTGCATTACTAGAATGTTTAGACAAAAAAAAAAGACCAGTTGGAAACAGAGAACATAAATATCCAATCATCATGGTGGCAGCTCACAAACTGCATTTTGATCACGGATTAAATTCTTGACACAATATATGGATTTTGGACAGCCATGCTGCAGTGGAGCAAAAGTCCACCAGAGGGAGCCTGGCTCACTTTTGAAAATGTGGGCTGCTGAGAACAGAAAAACGTCCAGTCATATTATGTCTTTTGATTTCATCCCCTGCTTATAAATACACTTTCTCTCACACACACACACACACACACACACACACTCACACTCACACTCACTCATTCATTCATTTGGGATGTCAATTACTAACTCAGCCTCGTCTCCCTCCCCCCTGTCTTCATCTCCTCGGTCGCTGTCCAAGTCACTGTCCCCCTCTTCCTCAGCTGCATCTCCACTGAGCATCTGTCTGGGAACCCAGCTGAAGGGGCCACTGGCTGTTGCAGGGGCCGCAGGGGCTGATGGGTAATTAGCTGCCATTGGGGCAACGACCTGTGGAGGTCAGAGTGAAGCAAAGGTGTTATGATCGATAGAGAGAGGGATGAAGATATGATGAAGGAAAGAGGGGGATGGATGGATCACTGCATCCCAGATTAAAAGGAAGCATGCAGCATGTATATGAAATTAAAAAGATTATTGTCCATGGGGTCAATTCAGCACGGGGACAAACTTGCCTCAAGTGATTGTGTAAGAAATCTTCGACAACATGAGTGTCCTGAAATGTCATGATTACAGGCGACCGTGTGTAATGATCAATAAGGAACCGATCAACTGTTTTAACTATCAGAGAGATTTTGCATATTAGAAGAACATAAGTGCACATGCTTAAGACTTCGTTCTAAATGGACATTAACTGTACATTGTAACCAAAATATAAGCTACTGGTCTACTCTACTGTTTTCTAGAATTAGTGGCACATTTAACACACATTATCTCTGAAGTAATTAGAAAATATTTCTTTATTGTCATTATGATTATTTCTGAATATCCCATATTTCTTATCTCCTCTCTCACCTTCCCCGTAGGCTCTCTCTTGTTTTTTGGCGCCTTTGTTTTTCTCTCTTTCTTCATTCGTTCAGCTGGAGGAGCCAAATACTCTGGTGGGAAGGGCATCTGCCCAACACACATGCAGGCCCAAATTTGCCAAATGACCACATGTGCCCACAGGCAATAAACATGAAGGACACACACACGCACAAACACACAATAACACACAAACATAAAAACAAACACATAAGAATGACAAAATGCAAGGAAAGTGAAGGCATTATAGACGGAAAACAGAAAAACAAAGGAAGAGATAAAACAGATTTATGAATAAAAATGACAAAACTATAAAATCATATAAATAATGCATTAAAACAGGGATTATGTTTGGTCATGAGGAGGTGGCAATGGCTGCAGTGTTACTGTTGTTGGCAGCAATTTGAAATGAAAAAGCAGGATGGGCACTCACAGTGTTGAGGTATGGTCCAGAGCCTGATGACTGCAGGGGATTAACACCGGCGCGGGACAGCAGGGAGAGATGAGGAGAGGAGGAGGAAGGAAGACACGCCCCAGGACTGCTTCTCCGCCTGAAAAGAGTACATGAATATTTTCAAACTCATTGTGTGTGGTAAACAATAACACCATTATTTAAAAACAAATGAGGTCCAGGGCAGGGGGGTTCATGGTCGGAAAATAGAAGAGGAAAGCCCCTCATGGAGATTAAACCGGCATCAAACAAGAGGAATATCTTGTTTAGATGAAACTTTGATCTGCTTAAGTCTGACTAAAGGTTCAGCTCTATTCATTGATTATAGCAAACTATTTTAAAAGGAGCCTATTGGGCTGAACAACTTCCAATACATGTGTGTATGTGATGCTCAGACTGTTATCGGCCAAACGATAAATATGTAAGGCTATAAAAAGTATCCTAAAAAATTATACATAACCCTGAGGCAGTGAGTCTAACACCTGAATGTTGTGTTAAAATGCCCAACGTACTTTTTAACCCCGTCTCGTTCCCTCTCTCTTTCTCTCTCTCTGGGCCCTTCTGCGTCACTGTTCTCTGAAGAAACTGTTGCCTCTGAATCTGAAACGTAGAAGAAGAAAACCTGAGCACAGTAGATACAATACTCAGTAAAACACGTATTAAAAATAAATATATACACACCACACAAACTGTGTCATAACACAATAAAATGTTTTCACACCAACCTGAGGAGTCTTCATCTACCCTCTCATACTGCAGCAGTCTGTCCAGAAGGAAGCTGGGAAACGTGAATAAGATTATTGTTTGCTACTTTCACACAAAACTCGTTCACATCCATATTTGATTTATATAAACACAAAACATCAAGTCACCTCTTGTCTCTGGAAACTTTGAGGAGTTTCCTCTGAGCTCTCCTTAGCTCCTCCTGAAAACACTCCTGTTCCTGCAACCGGAAACCAAACAGTGCAGATAAGAAACGACTAGTGTGTGCTTTGTTCATTATTTTAAAGAGCTCAAACGACGCTCGTGAACACACTCACATAAACCAGAAACTTTAATTTCCTCTTCAGATTTTTGTATTTCCGCTTGTAGTCAACCTCGACGTCCGCTTGGCCGTTCATTTCTGAAACGCAGCAGACAAACGGTGAATCAGTTTCACATCGGTAGTTTTATATGAGAACACTAACGGTCTGTTTGGGGAGGAGAACCACTCAGCATCGCGACATGTGTGAGAGTGACCTGCATGCTACACAAGCTAAGCTAAAGCTAAACGTTAGCTTACATAGCTAACTGGCTAAAGACGCAGAGCTGCTGCGCTCACAAAGACAAATAAACAGAGTTAATTTAAATGTACGAACACAAAGTCGACTGATAATAAACCCGCGAATGTTTATAAAAAACAACCAAACCTCTAGTTTGAGTTGGTCTGTGCGACATGCTCTTGTTTACTATCGTGACGTCAGTGTCATGCGACTCGATGGGCGGATCTTTTGTTTAAACGGCATTATAAAAATGTAATTTAGAAAATAAACCGTAGCCCTTTTAAATTCAAATTTACTATTGTATTATTAATTTAATTGTAATTATGTTTTCTCTTTCTTTTGCCCCTTGTTTTGATTTATCTATGAAGCTGCACCTGATTTGATCTCAGTGATTGTATGTCTGAAAATTCATAATTTATATATTTACGTTCTTATACAAATTAGTTCAGAGAGAAACACAAACGTAATATTTTCTGTGTATTTTTAGGGCCCGAGCACTGACAGGCACTGACAGACAGTGAGGCCATATTGAAATTGTAAGGATTATTATTATTATTTTTCAGGCAAATTAATTGGCTTTTTGAGGGCTTTAACATGCTCAAATTCTGACCAAAATTTTAAGCAAATTAGAAAGTGGAGAAGATTCACTTTTCTTTTATTTTGTGTAATTTTAGCACAAGGAGTAAGGGTCACTCATTCATTAATCAAATCAAACCTCCGGCCTCCTGAACTTTTACTTTGAAGGTGAGCTGTCTTTCTGTCCCCCTCTAGATGTCCTCGTTCAAGTTTAGCTTCTCAGGTTGACTTCCACTTCATGCAAAGACCAGGTGAGGCCTCACTACTGGACGAACCTACAACAACAACAAGAAGTCTGCTGCTGCTTGTTTCCATGTGATGTCCTCAGGCTGCCCCCTGCTGGCGCTGGGTTCCTCTGCTGCTCTTGCTTGGTTGGTGCAACTTGTGATTAACTAAAGTTGTCCATAATTTACATTTTTAGGTTTACTTCTTGTTTGTTGTAATTTAATATCAACAAAGACTTTTAATCAATCTATTTTTCCCACATATCTATGCTCTGATCTGTGATTGTAGCAGCGTAATTGTCTAGAAGTACTTCTGCGTTAAGGTTGAATAATAATGCAGTACCAATACATACGATTTAAAAAAGTTGAATACTTAAACTGTTCTAAATTAGTGGACTTCTGTTTTTCTTCTCATCCACAAACAAACATGCAAATGGAAAAGGGAACTTGAGAGTATTGTATACTCTTTCTATTTTGAAAACCTTGAGGTACTTCACTGGCAGAAGGAGATTTTTGCATTTTTAATGTTGCTGTTTTCCCTGAACACTGCAATTTTGACGTTTTGGAAGTGTGTCTTTTTCACCACAGACAAAATGGGGTCTCTCCTCTCCAGCTTTTCAGAGATGACATCATGTACCTGCTGACCAAGGACTATAGTTGAAACAGAGGAACTCTCAGACACATCTGGACTGGCAGCTGCTTGAGGACAGTGGCCTATGCATGAGTACAGCTTTGGTTGAATATTAATGTTGTACAAATATGTGCTTATATTATATGATTGTATAAAACACACAATTCACACATTTCAATATTATGGCCGACACTGATTCCCAGCTGCAGGAATCCCTGTGCATGCTTCTTCATGCTGCAGCCCTTTGTGTTTTACTGAATCCTCCTGCCAGCTTCACCCTCCACCTGCCGCATTCTGTGGTGCACTGAGTTTTCAGCTCAACCTTAGCTCAGCACAGTCACTTGTCAGGACCCAGCACTGTGAATTATAGATGAGGAACATTTGCAGAGATGAGTAATGCTGCCTCAGTGCATGCACCCACAGCCAGACCCCCCCCCCTGTGTGTGTGTCTCTGTGTGAGTGGAGGGAGGAAGATGGGCAGAGAAAAAGAAAGAGGTATATATATACATAACTGATTAGATAAGTGGACAGACAAAAGGTTGTTTAAAAAAGAAAGGAGAATTGTGCTTGGATGAAACCCTGCACAAGCTAACCAGCATCCTTTTAGGAAACAAGAATAACACAATTTATAAAGAAAGGGCCATGGATTAGCTGGCATCTGAACAAAGTGAAGCTCATTCCTCATTATAAACTCCATCTGTGGGGGGGAGGGGTGGGGGAATGGCATAAAAATGTAAACTGCAACAGTTCTAAAATAGCATCAACATTTCAAAAAGCTGAATGAAACTTTACTTACTAAAAATCTGATGACCCGTTTTAAGTATCTTTAAAGTGCAGATTAAAAAAACAACAAACAAAAACATAGGACAAGATGACGAAACCGCCTCTACACTCAAGGGTCTTCTGCACTTGTTCCTTAAGGGTTGTCCTTAAAGTCATCAGGTGCTTTGGCCTTTTAAACACGCCCATGTTAAAGCAGGCCCACCACAGGCTGATCAGACCTGGGTGTGGTTCCTTAACATCTTGGCGCCCAGCTGGGGTCTCTCCTTGTGATCCACAGTCATTGGCTGCAGCTTTCTGTACTCCATGATCGATGTTGCAGCCGAACCTCCACTGGCTGACGGACGTGAGTTTCAAAGTGGTGAAAGATTTAGGAGATCTGAACAAAAGTTGAATATTTTGGAAAGTATGAAATACATATTAGAAAACCATGACAGCAGGTATTTAGCTTTGCTGCTTTGGCTCCTCTGACAGCCCCAGACATCAGATGGCAGCCTTGCAAAGACTAACATCAATATACAGTCGGCAGCTATGTATAAATATGTATCATCTCCCGTCCAGGCGAAACAACTGCTGATATGAAACACTATATCTGACTGAATGTGTCTCTCGGCTGCCAGATTCTTTTTTGTCTTCCAGAGACAGAAATAGACTCTTGTGTGTCCGCTGCCATAAATTTCTGCTGCCAGCCAGCGTCCAGCCAGCGAGCCCTCCTGGCACCTGCCTCCTTCCCACCTCTCCCTCACGCTCCGCTACTTTTATGGATCCGTATATTCACAAGTCAGGCGGTGATTAGCGATCTGAGTTCTCCACCAGCTTCTCCCTTGCTCATTTTATGCTTGGATGTTTGTCCTTGACTCTCTTGTAGCTGGCATGGGTTTTTTCCTCTTCACCCTCTTTCTCTCTCTCCCTCTCTGTATAGCTACGTTTTTTTAGTCTTCCACTTCATCCCTCTTACTCCCCCCCATCACTTTAATTTAAAATCCTCGATAGTGTCTTTTGATTTCTGGTTTTGAACTTTTTGCAGCAGACGGGGATGTACCAAAACTACGCCGAAGCCACCGAAACCAATAACAATAACAGTCTTCTCTGTGATCACAAGGTAGGTTTCAGGTTTTATGGTCTCCACCTGTTGCTGTGTGTGGTTCAACCGACAGGAGACTAACATTCCATTTGTGTGCTTTTATTCGAAAGTTCATATTTCCTAGACAAAGAAACTTAAAATTTGTAAGGTTTCTGTTGCATGTGTATTGTTTTACTCTAATTCTCCTTTTCTTCTCTCCTGTCTGTGTGTCTGTGTGTGTGTGTGTGTGTGTGTGTGTGTGTGTGTGTGTGTGTGTGTGTGTGTGTGTGTGTGTATGTGTGTGTGTTTGTTTGTGTGTGTGTGTGTGTACAGCAAAAACTTGTCCAGGCTATTAAAAGAATCAAGCGTGAGGCCGATGACTGCCGAGATGCAGAGAGAGAGACCTACATAGAGTCAGGGGAAGTGGAGGTATCGTTGCTGCATCATTATCTTATAGTAGTTCAAGTTGAAAACAACATAAACATTCATAATGACCCTGCTGAGGCCAATTTGAAAATATTTGAGTCAAAATGTTAGCTGATTTAATTACTGCCTTTTGTTTCCCTTCATCTCTCAGCGTAGGTTTGATGATCTGGAGCGAGAAATCCAAGCCGAGTTTCAGAACCTCCATCGCTTCCTGGACGAGGAGGAGTGTAAGGACGTGGAGCGACTGAGGAGGGCGAGACAGAAACAACTGAGACAGCTGAAGGAGAGAGAGAAGAAAATAGCAGCGCAAGGGAGAGACCTGGACGGAGCGATCAGGGTGCTAAACAGCAAACTGGCCGAGGAGGACAGTGCCACGCTGCTCAAAGTGAGGAAGGGGACATCCAGAGACAAAATATAGTTTGTCTTATTGATTTGAATATATTGATGCTTAACTGATTTGCAGATGGAGCAACATCCTGCTTATGAAAACTCTAAAAACAATGTGGCCCTGCGGGTTTACCTTGAAGGAACCCACCCAGGGTAACCCTATTACTCTGCGGCCCCTTATTGGCACTCATTTGACCACTTATATGGGCATTGATTGACCGAACCGTCGACTCGACTGATTTGCAAGTCAAAATCAATCTCTTGTTTAACAGTGAAAGGACAAACGGCAGTCAGAGCATTAGTCAGCGAATAGGAGCAGACAGCACGAAGCCTTCTGGCAACAGAAGACGACTGTTTGTGTTAATGAAAAGACTCTTGATGGTTTCACGGCCGGACGTTTGAAAATGCTGTGTACTTTCTTTTATGACGATTGATCAATGTTTCTCTCATTACAGGAAATTCAAGATCTTATTAAAAGGTAGTGTGTCTTTGCCAAACTAATTTCCATTTGACTATCTCTGATATTTTCTCCTAACTCATTAATCTTATGTGTGTGTGTGCTTTGCCACTTACTACAGGGCGTATATCCTATCATCCCTCATTCAGTCCTCCCCTTCTCTTGATTTATCCAAACAGGTCTCAGGTCAGCTTTGTTCCTCCAGCGGACGTGGACACTGAGGTGCGCTCTGGTCAGTTTGTGGGGCCCATCCAGTACAGGATATGGAAGCGTATGAAAAGCTGCCTCTACCCAAGTATGTGTATTTTCTGTATATGTCCTCAGAACCGACACGGCTCATGCTAAACAACAGGACTTATTTTACTCAATCTCTGTTTGCCCCGCAGATATAACATCAGTGACCTTAGACCCTGAGACAGCTCACCCGAACCTGTCCCTGTCCCAGTCCTGCACCTCAGTATGGTTCGAGGAAGACAAAGACACAGCAGATATCGAGCCCAACCCACGACGCTTCCACTACTATTACTGTGTACTGGGTCATCAGGGCTTCACCACTGGGCGGCACTACTGGGAGGTGGAGGTGGGTTGTAAGACAGCGTGGAGGCTGGGTGTAGCACGAGAAGATGTCCCAAGAGGGGAGATGGCTGCCACGGGCACCTCCAGTGGCCTCTGGACCCTGGCCCTGAAGAGTGGATCCGTCCTGGCCTGCACCGACCCAGAACCCACCAAAATCACTGTGTCTCTCCGTCTCGTTCGCATCGGCATTTTCTTGAACTGTGAAAAAGAGGAGGTGTCTTTCTATAACGCTGTGACCATGGCACCGATCTACACCTTCACCATGGGATCGGTCATGGTGCCTCTGCTCCCCTTCTTTAACCCCTGTGACACACACGACGGGAAGAACACGACACCAATACAGATTTTCAAACCTTCACTATGATAAAGAAGTGTTACCACTAGATAGAAGATGACGACTGTTCCTATTGGTCCAAACTGTTCATTTTATAAATAGAATCATTATAAGATTTGGAACCAATCTGGAGCTCAATGACAAGTCGATGAGTTGGTTAGTTGATCGATAGAAAATCATTTGGAAACAGTTTAAATTATTATCTAATCATTGCCTTCATTTTTCAATAATTTTTTTTTTTTTTACGATTTTGAGATATTCTTTTGTTATTATTAATTTTGCGATAATCTGGATCTAGTGATCTTCAATTTGGTTTCATAAGGCGACTGTTGGGCTTTGTCACAAGAGTAAAAGAAAATGGAGCACCAGGGTCTTGTAGAGGCGACCTGGAGCTTCAGGGTGCAGAGCAGGTGTGAACCCCTTTATGACGTAACCTTTGACCTCTTTATAAATATCTTCGATGCGTCCGCTCTGCTGTGACATGTCCCCGCCATGTTTTGTCATTAATGGGACCTGGGGTGTGAAAATGGCGCGGAAGCACTCAGAGCAAACGACGGCTGACACGGAGTGAGAGAACTGACTGAGATGTAGTTTGACAGCCCTGAGACCAGACTGTCCTTCTGCAAGCCTGTCGCTCCCAGAGAACAAAAAGACGACGGGAACAGCAAACGTCACAATCTTTTGTTTATTCTTAGTATTCCTTTACACATGAAATAAAGAAGAAAACAAAATATTTTCCATATTAAAACATCTGTGTGAAGTGTTGTGCAAAAAGGGAAGGGGAGAGAGAAGGTGAGGGACGTCACCCTACACTCAGACGAATCACGTTGTGCAAGAGGTCGGCGTGGTATCAACAGTGGGTTGTCAGAGGTGGGTACGAAAACAGAATTCCTCTGGCACCTGTGAGATATAATCACTACTCTCCCACTATGACGGAGCTGTCTCTGAAATACTGGTGACAAACCAGAGGCTCTCCCCACCGATGCACTATCCCCCACTCGCATGCTGTGACCATCACGGACAATATTCTTTTCGATGACGGTGGTACATGGAGATGCTGCACCGTCCGCCTCTCGACCCTCAGGGATCTTCACTCAAACCTTCGCCATTCGTCTGCTTTGACCAAGAATCCACTCACACAGTCTGAACTGTTCCACAGGCTGGATCAACGGAAAACACCCTCTCTCACACCTCAGCGCTCATTAAGCTACACGGCAAACTTGAAAACCTGTCTTTCAACCACTTTCATACGATATGTCACTTATCTCCGGCACATCCGGCCAACATGTGATGTCACTTTGTTCAGTCGGGTGTGAAAACAGCGTCCTACATCTGTGGATACCCTACCTATAAGAAAACTGTGTCGACAGGTGCCAGAGAACAGGCCGACTGTCCAACAGGCACTAAATAAAACGAGAATCACTCAAATATCTCAAAGTTACAATAGGCTATCCTTTGCATTTTTTTTGTGTGTGTGTTTTGTGGTTTTAAACACGTTCACACTTGTGTTTCTTCACACTGCAACATGATTTAAGCAGGCACATGAATAACCGTACTCACAACACACGGCGAAGCTCACACGAGGGCGGTAGTTCTGTACAAACATCCCACACACACACACAAACACACACACACACGGTCATAAATCATTCACGCTCATACTGTACATACGTGCATCAATTAATCACAATATAACCTCCACACACAATGATGGCATATTAAAACATCACTCCCCCGATCACACAGAAACAAGTTTAGGACGATAGGAGCCTGTTGTTCAGGACTTGTTGTGGTCATGCTGCAGTCAGTGCTTTAAGTGATGCAGGTTAAATGTGTTAATACAACATGTAAATACTGTGGAAGATACTGTAAGCTGTCTGGCTGGACTGGTGATAAAAGATCTAAAATAGGTTTGATGGTTTTATTATTTTTACATTATTTGGCTCTTCAATTAGTTCAATATGTTAGTGCATATTAAATAGCATATATTATGTGCATATATTCTCTATTCTGGATTTGGTTTAAATTAGTTTTCTCTTTTTGTTATCAAGTATAATACAACAACCATTCTATACACTAAAAACATTCAGCTTCAAGGGGGTTAAAGTGGCGTACACATGCAATATTTACAAGGCTGGAGTGTGAATGTGTGCGTGTGATTGTATGTGTGTGAGGGTGTATGTGTGAGTGTGTGTATTTGTACTTATGTCTTTGTGAGGACCATTTTGAGCATAGACCTTCTTGACTAATTAATGGAAAGTGAGGACGTTTTGCTCAGTCCTCACTTTTTCAAAGGGCTGTTTGAGCGTTAAAGCTCGCTTCAGGATTAGGTTTAGATTAAGGTTGAGGTTAAATTTAGGTTAAGGGATAGTAGTAAGCATTTAGTTGTGAAGGTTAAGGTCAGGGTTAGGGCAATATGCCAACGAGTGTCAAAATAGAAGAACAAGATTTGTGTGTGTGTGTGTTTGAGAGAGTGCGTGTCTGTGTGTGTGTGTGTGTGTGTGTGTGTGTTTATATAAAGAACATATTTCTCATTTGCATAACCAGTTTGTGGTTTCTTCACAGGTCCAGGCTGGAAACGAGACACAACCACTGTTATTTATTAATCCTCTGATTATTTAATTGTTATTGTTAATCTCTAATAAAACTGCCCCTGAAAGTCTAATGCTGTTCGTCCATCTAATTTGAGGCACCTTGATTTAGATTTTTTTGGTAGTTTTATGTATTATAGCAACTGATCTAAGTATCAAATCTGACATCGAAGCCCATCTCGTGGTATGGCTTGAGAAAATGCTGCCACGTCTCGCCTGATGGTAATTTACTGATAAGAAAAAAGCTACAGAGAAAAGGCCAGTTGGTCATACGTCTTACAATGTGTTGACATTCCACCAATCGTGAGACTGAATTATCAGTCTGTTGTAAGGAGGTCAAAAAGCTCTCTGTTGATTTCTGTGCATCAAACCTGGACTGTGATGATTTTAAACACGAGGTAGAGACATGCATTTTGTCTCGTGAACACTGTTTCTGCGTACCTCATTTAGCTTTCCACCATAAAAGAATTTTAACTAATATTCAGTGAAGTTAACTGAGCATCCACATACCTGCAAACTTTGGACACACAATGTTGTGATAATGACAAAGGCCTCATAGGACAATTTTGGAGATTTTTAAGATGTTAGCTATAAATGTTAAATCTTTGTCCTAATGTTACTACTCTACAGATCTACTCTTTTTCATCGACAACTAAATCTAATATTTAATAGTTTATCTAGTCTAACTACGTCAAGAAATTAGGTAGTTTTAAATGAGGAAAAGTAAGGGAAGCGAAAGGAAAGAAAAGGAGAGAAAGGAAATTTAGGGAAAGGAAGGCAAGATGGAGAAGGAATGACCGGGAGAAAAAAGAAAGGCCTCAATAAAGACATGGAAGTTGGGAAGGATAATGACCAAGCATTCTAACTATTTGGACTTTCACTTTGATTGAGTATTTCCCCTCTGGCCCAACATACAGCGCATGGTGTCTGGAGTTCCTGCTTTCATGAGATTCCTCTTACTCCACTGAGAGTAATCCAATTTTAGAAGACCAAAAGAACAAATACAATTTTGATGTAGATCTAGATCTTAAGTCGGATTCCAGGACTTTATGGGCCTTGATGAATACATTCCGACATTGTTACGGGGTGAGTATCAATAAAGGTGTGTAATTTCATTCTGATCCTAATAAAAAATCTTGATCTAGTGGATTTAAATGTGGTTTGTTTCAACTGCTGTGTGGTAACCAATAGAGCCAGAAACTACCACGAAGCTGCAGCTGAGAAACATAATGTGACTCTAGATGTAAGGTCTGTTTTAATTTAAAGGGACTGTTGCCTTGGTGGGGAAATAGCCTCAATAGAGTGTAGGTCTAGTTATGTGTGATGGTGTATTTCAGATGTTTCTGAAGCCAGATGACAGGCACAAGCAGTTAACATCCACATTTGTACAAAATGTCAACAACTGAATGTGATCTGTGTAATGAAAAGGGCTTTGATTTCTGTTCAGATTATGTCCAGTCTAGATAATATCATCACATGTTATAGCTAAACCTGTTTTGTCAGTTTTTTCCACAAGCTTATTAACCATCTAAATTGTAAAGGATGGTTAGTTCAGGTCAGATAAGAAATTCTAGTTCTGTTCTTGTTTTGATAAAATCTTGTAAACCTCACTATATGTTAGAAAAGACCTTATGTGTTGTTAACAGTTTAGTTGTAAACTCAGCAAAGGATTTCATTTGAAGACTGGCAGTTTCACTGTGAAGTTAACCAAAAACTAAAAACCCACCAGCAAAGGTGCCTACAACTCTAAAGATTAACAATCAACAAACCTTATTAGTTATGTGAAGTGTTTCTGAATCAGAAAGTCTCAAAGGTTATAAGTTAGTTATAGACAAGTGAGATATACCATTATGAAGGTAATTCAGGCATTAGACATGTTTGAACCAAAGCCCTCGCTCGCCCCAGCCTCAGTGGTTTCTTCATTATTTGGTTGGGGGTGTTCGATTGTCTACAGTGGTGGTAGATCTGTGGGGCTTCCGATGTGTTTTTGCAGGGGCAGATCTCAGGTGGTGGTTGGTTTCTCCGCCGCAGCGTCGTCTTTGCTATCCTCTATTACGGCACCTCCAGATTTCAGCTCCACCTCCGGGGTTTTAGGGGGAGCCACCTTTGGACTCAAGCCTCCGATAGCATCAGTGTGATCTGGGCTTGGTTTGGAATCCGGGCCTGGCTCAGGTGCACCGTTGGTGATGGGTTCTGGTGTTGTTGGTTTAGGTGGCTCGGGTTCGGGGGTAAGTGCGCTCTTACTTTCAGCTTTTGGGGCTTTAGGAGCAGCTGGTTTGGGCTCCGGGCTCGGACTTGGCGCAGGCTTTGGATCAGCTGGGCTCAGACCAGCCTTGGGCTCAGAGCTCAGGGCTGGGCTAAGCTTAACTTCTTGTTTGGGAGCATCCGGCTTCACCTCCTCGGGGGTTTTCTTAATCTCAGGTGTTGGGCTGGCTTTAGTTTCAGCTACAGGACTGGGCATTATTTCCACAGCAGGTGGAGCGCTTGGTTTGGCCTCTGCAGCAGGTGGTGGACTAGGTTTGGTTTCTTCAACAGAGATGCTTACAGCCTCAGAGTCAGGGATTTGATCAGGGACATCGGTGTCAGTGTCCAGTGGGAGGGCGGTGTTAAAGCCAACACCTGAGTCACTGGTCTCTAGGTTACCAACTCCAACCTCTTTAGAGGAAACCTCCAGACCCTGAGTTCAGACAGACAACAAGGAAAGTTAATTTGTACAACTTTGTACAATGAGGCAATCCAGAGTGCTTCACATCAGACATAAAACAGGAAGACAGCATATAGGAGACATACAGGGCAATATAAAATGAACATATAAGGGTTGTAACAGGGAAATATTGGGAGGGACACTGCCATGGGGAGGGGGGGGGACTGGAAGATAAGAACAAGCTAAAACTGCACAGCTAGTATACAGTGTAAGGTATCAATAAATAGACCCAAATTAATTAAAAAAGGTAGCGGCAAACATAAAAGTTTTCAGCCACCATTTAATAGAACTGAGAGTAGGAGCAGACCTCAGGTTTTCTGGGAGTTTGCTCCACGTACATGTTGCATGAAAGCAGAATGCAGGTTCTCTGTCTAGTTTTGACAGCTAGTCGGTCTGTCCCAGAAGACCTGAGATGTCTGGAAGGTTCATAACACAGCAGCAGATCAGGGATGAGTTTTGGTCGATTTAATCCTTTAAAAAACCAATAGCAATATTAAAAAAATCATTTGTTTTTGTCACGCAGGAAGCCACTGCAAAGTTCTGAGACCTCGACTGACGTGATCCTCTCTCTGGACTCTAGCAGCAGCATTCTGAATAAGCTGCAGCTGTCTGAACGCAGAAAAATTGAGACATTATTAAAACTCTCTTAAAGATGCACTTTGAGACAAATATACTTCACATTCTTACTTTAATGTCCACCTCTGTGCTTTGAGATTTCTCTGTGGTGTCCGCCTGGGAATGCTTGGATTCCTCACTGAGTTTGGTGATGTTCTTCACCACCTGTTTGGTGAGAAGGAAACTACAGTCAACATCATAACCATCACCAGCACCATCACGCTGTCGGTGGGATGTTTGTCCCTCCGACCTGTCTGAAGGCCTCCCCCTCGTCCTCTTTGCCAGC
The DNA here is from genome assembly GCF_949316205.1 of Platichthys flesus. Classification (NCBI taxonomy): domain Eukaryota; kingdom Metazoa; phylum Chordata; class Actinopteri; order Pleuronectiformes; family Pleuronectidae; genus Platichthys; species Platichthys flesus. The sequence continues at coordinate 18,434,372 of NC_084955.1, read as the reverse complement.
GTTCTGGGCGATCTTCTCCAGCGTAGCCGCCCTCTTGGCCCTCTTCTTCACTTTGATCAGGCAGGACAGCAGGCAGGCCAGCAGAAGGAAAACCAGCAGACCCAACAGGGCGATGATGGCTACATACAGGGACTCCAGCTTGTAGGCTGCATGGAGGCATTGTGGGAAAGGAGAGAGAAGGGACAGGAGTGGGAGTAGATTATTCAAGGGTCCACTCGTTGACAAGTTCCAATACATGAATATAATCAACAAAGAAATGGACTATTCTTTCTTTTTCAGCCACAAAGCAATAATTTGCGCTCCTCTCCGTTCTGATGTTTTGATGCCAACCTTCAGCAGCTATCACAGCAACATAAACCTGCCAGCCCCCTTCCTTACGTTTCACTCGCAGGTGGGTGATGGACACAGTGAATCCCAGTATGTCAATAATCTTGAACTCGCCAGCGTCTGACGCCTTGACCTGATCTAGAATAAACTGTGAACCTTCCAGGGTGAGACGTTCCTGCAGACCCAGCGCCTCTTGAGCCTAGAACACAGACATGCACATCCGTGAGTTGCAGAAATCAAGACAGCACAACATATGTGTACCAAACATTGAATGATGTAAAAGAGAAAAGATTATAAACACAGCACCAACGATAAAAGGCTTAGACTTTGAAATAACTCAACAGCAGAGACTGGTTCAAAAGTGGGTCATAATGAGTAAAATGTCCTTAAGCAGCTTTTGACACCTAAAAAAAGCTGGCATTCAGCATAGGCATTGTGTAAATATGACTCTAACTGGTCACATAACAGAACTATAATATATTACATTTAGCTGTGACTTATATGTTTCTTTTATCCTCTATTTTAACCAATACTTTTGACAGTTTCAAGTTTGAATTGAAATCCGCTATATAAATAAAGTTGTTAGTAAGACGAATAGTTACACTCGTGAATTCTCCCTTGTCCAGCAGCAGACGGGGCGTTGAGTCATAATCGGGGGTGTAGTAGAGACGGACCAAGGAGCTGTTGAGCACCAGGTTGATCTTCAGTCTTTTGCCAATCGGCTCGTTGGGGAACTCTTGGCGCTCTGGGACACAGAGGGACGACAGGGGAGGACAGAGGACAGACAGAGAGTAAATACATCACAGCTCTGTTTACAGGCCCATGGATCATCTGAAATGCATTAGCCTGCTCAGATCCATTAACATGCAGGTATTTAAAAAGCCATTACCGCAGGCAAGAAGAGTCTAATAACCACAGACACAACAACAACAACAACATCCGGATGGAAGTTGAAGGCCGTTTCAGAAAGGGTAAATACAGGAGACTAAAAAAAAAAAAATATCTGTCTTCATTTGTCCTCTCACCCCTGACGTTGAGACACACTTTCTTCAGGATGGCACCTTCGGCGTATCTGACAGTGTAGCTGCCCTCGTCTGCCCCTGTGACAGCACTGAGACCGATGCTGCGCTCGTTGACACTGATACGACCCTGGTAGCCGTCCCTGGATATGCCCGTACTGGTCAGCAGCACCAGAGCCGGTCTGCAGGAGGAGAAGTCAAATCATTTCTCCACCTTTCCTCGTAATTCAGAGACAATCTGTTTCTCTGCATGTGAATCATGGTGGGAAAATGTAATTACAGATTCTCTTGGGTTTAAATATCAGAGTAATCTGGCGGACTCTTTACCTTGATGTCTGGTTGGCCTCCACGGCCAAGGGCCGGTACTCCAGGGTGACGGAAGGGGTCACCTCCAACAGCGGAATAAGGAAGTTGTCTCCATATGTAATGAGCTGCTCATTGGAGCAATCTAGGAGGTAAAGGAAGGGAAGTGGTAAACATTCTGCTCTTCAGTACTAATTACAGCAGAGAGGAAATTGCAAGCGTGTACTGTAAGTGAAACGGAGTGAAGGGGGGGAGATAGAGAGAGAGAGAGAGAGAGAGAGAGAGAGAGAGAGAGAGAGAGAGAGAGAGAGAGAGAGAGAGAAAGCAAGCTGGGCAGATGTGATGAACGGGGGACGGACTGGAGGGAAACGAAGGAGCACTGATCCAAAAATATCTAGATGGCTGGAATGAAAGGGTGCACAAAGCGAGCGGAGGGAAAGACAGTAAAGACCAGATGAAGACAGGAAAACAACAGGGGAGGGAAAGAAAGGGGAGCGGGTTGGCAGTTAAAGAGCTGCATAATTACTGGCTGGCAGCTCTGGCATGCCTTAACACACACACACACACACGCACACGTGTTTATCTCTGCACAGCACATTACTCCTTCCATATGGCACAGCTTCCACACACTGCTACACTATGGTGGTTTGTATCCTTGCTGGGATGGAATTAACTCAAGCTGGGTGTCATTCCCTCTTTGTTTCACCTTTGTGTGTCTAATCTCATCAGAACACAGAGTCATCATCACGGCTGAGACGTGAGACACTGACGAGACGAACAGGATGTGTAACCATTTTTTGGCTGCTGAGTGGATGATGAGAGCAGAGGAAAAGACACTGCACTGATTCTGACTCCAGATCAGGTGTAGAAGATGTATTCTTCATCCTGATGTCGTAGCTCTGATGTGACGCAGTGGTGGAAGAAGTATTCATATCAAAAACGACCCTTTAAAAATACTACATAAGTTAAAGTCTATTATAGTATTTATTTTTTAGTTAAAGTACATAAATGTGATCGAAGTCTCAAATGTAAACTGTTTAAACTTTACTTTCAGCCCTATTTGCACTCACTGACATTTAATATGAAATAATTTAAAACATTAAATGGAAATAGAAATTGAAAATGAATTATGTCTAAAGATGATCTAAAATGCTTTTTTATTTTATTTACTGTATTGCATTGAGGCTTTCTAATTATATAAATGGATAAAATCAGGTAATAGTTTGTTATGTAGATGTTAATTATCCATTTGAAATCACTGATTAGTAATTTAACATTATCCTAGAGGAACTTGGTATGAATTTCGTGAATTTGAGTCTTCTAGTAGTGTTTTCAATAAAAATTCTAAGACCTCTTGTGAGGAGGTAATATGTCCTTTGAGACACTTTTGTTAAGATGTCATCAGATACCTCGGACTACAAGCGTGATGCGCCTGATCTCCTCAGGCTTCTCCGGGTTCTTCACCGTGTACACGCCCTCGTCTTCCTCGCCCACAGCGTCTACAATGAGGTGGCTGAGTTGGCGGTTGAGTTTGGCCCGGCTGTTGACCACAGCACCGTCTCTCATCAGGACCACGTCGGGCGAACGCGGTGCCGACCTGTTCCGGAACGTGACCTCCAGCCCGAGAGAGGTGAGCATGATGTGGAAATCCTCCCCGTGGAACAAAGTCATCGAGTCCTCGTCGACTGGATAACACGGTGGACACAGGGAAGAGGGAGCATTGACAAACACATTATGGTTAAGGGCGGCTCATAATTCCTCATTGATGAGTGACAAACTCAACATAAGAGTCTTACCTTTCACAGGAGCAGACAGAACTGTGAAGGAAGAGAAAACACAAACGATATATTTGGATATTCTGACTCTTTAACGTCAGTAGTTGTCTTTTTTATGGAAAATATTCTCACACATTTTTCTGGATTAGTCAATAATGTAATGACACTGGCATTGGTGGAAAAAGACACAACTGACATACATCCATATCACCACTATAGGGCACCACTACATTCTAATGACATACCTGTGGTGAGCAGGAGGCTGAGTGTGATCCCACTGACTGTCCCCATCCTGGCGTATGTGTTAGTGTCTACAAAGAGAGATGTGTTCACAGACAGTCAAAACAATAGGCAGCATTTATTTACCTTCACACATGTACATATGGATTCATATTTGCAGAGTTAGTCTGAGGAAATGACTGAGAGTTAATGCTTTTGTTTTAACCTTCGCTGTTTTTTGGTTTATGTTGCGAAATTTGGTGGACGGACACAGATCCATGGAATTTATTTCACTTTCTCTCACATTGTGACAGACTGTCCAACATTTTCACTGTTTTCCCAGGAATTGATTAAAGGATCTTGCACATTCAGGCACATTTAGGGACCTGATATCTGTGATTATATGAAAAATGGCTGCAGCTTGATTTAATTTAAAGGGACTGCTGGGCCTTGAGGACGGTATGTGCTCTAATTTTAATCAAATGACTACTGCTATTAGAATATTGGCTGAAAACAATCACAATCTAATGGCCCAAATATTGGATTCACATCACGTCCCCGAACTGAATATATTGTTACAGTGTCAAGAAATGATCTGTGAACCAGGTCTCATGAGGGAGATGTTCCGCCGTCGTACATACAAACATTCACACGCACTTTCCCATCGAAGGTAGAATCAATCTTTACCGTGCTGTAGAGACTTGTCAGTTGCCATTAGATGATAAATGGAGACAGAACGAGTCCTCCATTCAGTGATGTCACTGCCAATAATCTCAAGTGCAAAATCTCCCTACTACACTATACTAGACATTCAGGAGCTACATGAATCTCGTTATCATAATTTCTCTCTCGCTATTTGAAGAGAACGTCTGCAAGTAAGATCCTGTTGAAATTAAAATAGGGGAAACTGCAAATGTCGGGGAAAGGGAACAGAGGGGGGTGACCATGATTTCCACAAGAGGGTTTCTGGTGAAGCAGCCTGACTGATCGCAGCACTGAGGAGATATTGATGGTCTTTTTGTGCTGAGACATCAGAGGCAAAGCATCATGGGGCTGGAGCCAAAAGAAACCTGCCTGTGGTTTTTCATTTTAAAAGCCCAGGAGGGGACCAGGAAGAATCACCTGCAGCGCTCACAGCGGGATAGAGCAGCATGCAGCCAAGGTTATATAATATATATGCCAGAAAACCTAGAAACTGTCAAGCTCATAAGAATTGTATTATTATATGTGATTTTTCATACAAAATAGCGTCTTTTAACTGTGCTATTGTGGTCAACATTGTATTTCTTTCTGATTTTCCTTAATGTTGTCCTGTAGGGTTCACTAGTAATCCAATTAGCCCATCTAAAAGTCCTGGAGGGGACTATTTCCAGAGAATCTTTCAGTCCCTGCAAATTCAATTTACCTGCCATAGCCTGGGGATTATTATTGGACTTCAGACATAAAAGCAGCCTGTGGTGAAACCCTCTTTGCGAAAACCAATAGTGGTGCTATTATAACTTAATGACATACCTGGGCTCAATTTCAAATCAGGACCGTGAGAAGATTTATGGGTCAAAGTTAGTGTCGTGAAGAGGGGCTTTTCTTTTATAGTGTATGTACTTGTTTAGCAGGGCTCTAGATCACTGTCAAGGATCGTGTATTGATTATGTGCCTGTCTTTAAACAGAGAATAATTCATGACCCCAAGATTATTCAAATTGCAGTGATTGGAGTAACGGCCTCGCCGAGATTCCAACAGGAACAGTCCAGACCGAGGACAAGGGCTGCAGGGAAAACATGTTTTCCTCAGGAGCCTGTATGACTAAGATGGTTTCTGAGAGGGATCATGATTAATGTTGTAGCACGGATTGGGATTATGATGATTTGAAAACTGCCTCCTGCTTCCAAGGCATCTGAGGCGACTCATCCGGAGTTTGTGCAAAAGACGCTTGCTGCAGTTTTTCGTTTACAAAGCCGAGGAGGGGACTGGGAGGGAACACCTGCAGTGCTCCCAGTCACACTATGCAGCAGCTAATAAACACGCGGTGAAGATTTAAGTGTGTTATTGCAAAACGGCAGACACAACGTCCCACAACCCATTCCTACTGGAAATGATGCAGCATTAAAACATCCCAGCTCCGTCTGTGTGTGTGCCACCTGTCTGCCTTTGTATATGTGTAGCGAGAATATCCTTTTAATTGGCAATAGCAGAGACAATCTCCTTGTTTTTTATTGTTTAATGAGAAAAAGTCAAATTTCACAGTGTCGCAATCCGACAACCAGAGCTGCTGCTTCACATTAGGCCTCACACAACCCTGTCGGCCACATCCACACACAACACTCTGGGCAGGACGCCTAAAAGCCCACTGATTTTTTATTGTATCTGAAACAAAATATGGAACCAAACTGCGTCACAAAGGATCAAAGTCTCTCTGCAAACAAAACCTTGGTTTCCAGTCGTCTGTATCTCTCAAATTACACAGTGAGTCTTACTGTCTCCGTCCTTTGTTTCAGGAATTCTCCTCAGGGTTTTAACGAGGCGCCTGCATCATAAATTACATCCAACAAATTGACTCTTGACCCCAGTGACACTCAGCGTTTAATTAATAAAGTGATCGGAGATGTAGGATTGGTTGGCTCTGGTGGAGGAGGCCATCTGTCTGTCTCAGCAGTCCACCCTCGGCAAGGCACCGTGGCAGATCTGCTGTTTCTGTGCAGGATCTGAGAAGAATAAGTCCAAACGCCTTTTGTCTTTATGTGATTTTGAGTAATTGAGACCAAAACTAACAAGAGAGGGTCGAGTCTGCCGAGCGCAAACATGCACCATCATGAAAACACATGCAATAAGCTACATTATGAGCTTATTCGTTCATACACTGTCCTCCGGGCACAGACGGACATGCCATCTGCTGTCCTTCCCTGACTTCCTCCTCTCCTCTCACTTAGCTTCACCCGTCTTCATTCTACCTCACTGGAGTCCTTTGCTTTTTCTCCCTTTCTCTCACTGCCATCGCAATTTTCACATCTTCAAGTGTTACTTTCCACCACCATCACAGCCCTCCTTCAAGTCTCCCAGTCCTCTCCTGCTGCCTTCGACAGCTCTGCATCATATTATTCTCCTCTCAACTCGAACCCCCCTGCTCCGTATCTCGGGGCATATCTTTGCTTTGCTTTCTCAGGCCTCCTCTCCAGAACTCTCTCTCTCTTTTTATCATGTCTCTTTCACCCTCTCCTCCTCCTTGTTTTATATAATCCAAGCCTGTGCATCCCACTCTGAAATCAAAGCCTGTGCCTGTGTTCCTTCAAACTCCAAACTGCCTGCTATACACTGGAGGGACAGACACGTCTTTGTCCACAGGGGCTTTAAAGAGGCGGAAATGCCATCAATGACTGCAGATGTGGGGACCCAACAAAGCTACCTCTGTGTCCTCTTCACCCATCATCATTTCTCTTTCAGTTTCACTTCCCTCAGTTTCTTTGCCCGAGTGATGAGGAGGAATAACTCTGCACAAGGTGAGGCCCCTCTGATGATGAGGAGGCAAAACAGAAGAGCTCAAACACACACACACACACACACACAACTTTGTACTTCATCGACACGCATTGACTTAATGCTTTCCCTTAACCCTTACCCCCAACCTTAACCATCACAAATAAAGGCCTAACCCTTAAATTAATCCAAACCGAATTCTAACACCAAAACAAAATCTTGATCAACCAAAATGTCACCACTCTGCCAGGTCTATGCTCTGGACCCTTCCACTCATAGTGAACAGCCTCACCAAAACCTCATCCCTAACCTTAACCTGAGTACAATTCACATCTTCACCTGAACCTTAAACTGGAGCTCAGAAAGTAAGGTTTTCTTTGGTAACTATGAAGTGTGCTGGTCCTGACAAGGTCAGTGGGTGTGCTGGTCCCAAAGAGGTAGGAAGAACGAGCACACAAACACACACAGAAACACACACACACACACACACACTTACACAGATGCACAAGCTGTACCCTCTTACCACAGCGCTAGACATTCATAAAACATGAAGCATTCAAAAAGGGCTGCACCAGGAGACACATGGGAGAGAGGCTTGATGTGTGCTGCAGGTGAACCTAAAAACAAAGATGGAGTCTCCCTTTGCTGAAAGAATTCATAAAAAAAGTCCCATTTTTCCAGTCTGGTGATCCCAACGTCACCGGCCTCTCCATCACCTCCACTCAACTCGCCTTTTATAACCGCACAGCAGAAAAAGATGAGGGAGGACAATCTCGACGAGACAAAATACAAATGTAAAGTCTATGTTTGAGAAGAAGCCTGCAGCAGCGGACACTTGTCCAACATATTTCTCGCACCTGTCAGATTGAATAAAATCAGTGGACCGAAATGGGGGGGGGTTGGTAAAGGGGACACATGCAGGAGCCGGCGCAAGGTGGACAAACACACTATTACAGGGGATAAGGACACAAGAGGTTTGGATTTACTTTATGGTAAAGATTACACAGACAGGATAGGGGTCTGGTGATGAACACCAAGGCTCTCTGGTGTTAAAGGTCTGTGAGCTGCACACTGCAGGCAGAGGTGACACAGCCAGGAAGAGCGTCCTCCCAGATAATGGAGGCTTTTAAGCTTTGAAGTCATAAGAATGTAGAAGATCCAAGCGCCCTTACCTTCTTAGAGCATGGGAATGACATATGGGAATGATATAAGACTATAGACTGCATAATATGCAATTTTATTTATCTCATGTTTTCATGTAAAGCTTGAACTGAATCCGAATCTGTACATGCACATCAGGCTATAATAAACATTTATCCCCATCCTGCATCCTGTTAAATAAACCTGCACGATATTCCTGACTCTCCCCCGGGAGGCTGCATGGGGAAATAAGTGAAACGGCTCTGTTCACTCAGTAAACAGGATGGACCTTATTTCCACAGCTCTCCTCTCCCATTCTCAGACACTATGTGATATGTTTTCAAACCTCACAGGTCGGTAACAGGCAGTCACGTCCGGGGCCGGGACAGCCGACGAGCGCATCAACCCAAAAAAACTGCAGAATTTAACCCGTGGCGCACCGGTCCGGGTTTGGGGAAAAACGCATCCACACGCGTCATACGTGTTGGAGGCAGGAATAAAGCAGCCGTCGGTGGCTCACCTACCTCTATGAGTCCGGTCACAGCTGCAGGGATGTCGGGATTGTCTCGCAGGTCAGTGTGAGTGCGAGCGGAGCCTGGTTGCTGCCTCCTTCTCTCCAACCTCGCCCCCTCCAGAGCCGCGCTTCACCGCTCGGGCTCAACATTTGGAGGACGCTCAGAATATGTCGGGCTCGGGCTCGCGCGCTCGGAGACACTCGACTCGTGTCGGGAAACACCGAACACCATCAACCCCCACCGCACCCCCACCTATGGACCCCCTGACAGTGAAGATGGGGAGTGGCGGTCAGTCAGGAGTCAGAAGATGCTGATGCTGCAAAGTGAGCATCCATCAATCAATTCAGCTGTCAGGTCCATTAAAGGTGACATTGAGTTCAGATTAGTTATTTTTGAGCTTTTGCTTGTTGCATTCGTTTTCATCACATCACTTTCCTCGTTTTTTTACCCCAACAAATAAAAGCCTTTTTCTTTGTTATCTGGTTTTGTGGAGATTTTATTTTGATTTAGCAAGAAATACTAAATCAAGAGAATGATCTTAAAGGGATGGTTCACCCAAATCCACATGGTCTACTCACCACTATGCCCACTGCGGGATGGGTAAAGCTTTAGAGTCCACAAAACACTTTGGGAGTTTCAGGGATAAACAGAGCTGCAGCCAAATCCAATACAATTGAAGAAACAGCTTACTCCTTCTTCAAATGTAGAGAAACAGCAGAACAAATACACAACATGCCTCCATACTGCTCCTGTGGTGCCATTCAAGTGTCTGTGAGCCCCGGAATTCAAATTGGACTCGAAACAGCGTTATTTACATCGTGTTTTTAGCCCAAATGTCGGCTGTGATCCACGAACACGGCTCCAGAGGACAACAGGGGACATTTAGGCTTAAAATCTTGTTTAGTTGTGATTGATCATAAAATAACAACTTATGGATTATATTAAAGGGACATTCTGTACGAGTCTATATGCTAAATCCTAAGGCATTGCATGGAATATACTGCTTTCTTATACCTCCCTACATAACCTTTTTGCAATTGTGGGGTTAACCTTGAAATTCAGCAACAAAGGTCCATTTGGTCTAAAGCCCAGAGAAAACTAATATAATTATAAATTGATCTTTTGTTTGGTTTCTATTTTTACAGTCATACAAACCCAGCTAAACAATTGAGGTCACATTATTTGTACAGATGCAAAAGGAAATAAACATGTGATTAAAGGCAATAGGAAATGTTTAATGTTTTCATTGACAGTACAGACTGATTTCATGATTTGTTAGAGCTGAAGGGTCTGTTTTTAAAACACCAATGACATTTACCAGACAACTACAACATACCTTCAAAGCTGAAAAAAGTAAAGAGACAGTAGGTGAATGCATGGCAAGGACAAACATCATAAGATATTGATGTAGAGGCAGCATCAGCATTCGGGTGCATACACTCCGCTCATCTGTGGAGGTAATAGGATTGGACGAGGCCTTAATGGAGTAGGTGGTGGTGGTTAATGGAGGCATAGAAACAACAAATACACTGTTAGGTTCTTGACTTCCTCAGTATAAAAGGCACTATATGCACTACTTCTTATCAGGAAAGGAAACCGGATTTTTTTTACCCCTAGTCATCTAACAGCTGTAGCTGATGGATTTCTAAACACTTCCCATCGGTTCCAGCGCTCCACCATCCTAACATGATTTATACAACTCCCTGCATCATGGTTGGTCACCTGCCAAAAGTGCTGATTAAGTTTAAGCACTTAGCATACTGAGTAGCAGCAATTTAGCCGTGTTAATTCGTGCTCTGTTGGTTGTTGATGTATAAAACGAGGGATGGAACACAAAGGAGGAGGAGGGGAGCCACAAGGACCCTAATTGTACATCCTGCAAAGCTTCTCACATCACTCTCTTATATTTTTGTTGTACCTATAAAATTTGTTTTTTAACATAAATGGCAAAATGACACGCAGGCTTCCAGTGCTGACAATATATGTACAAAATGTCTTTACATTAATGTACAATCAACTTTTAACACATAAGTCCTTAATAGAGACAGACAGCTGAGTCACTAGTGCTTCTGTAGGTCTCTTGTTTGAAAGGGTATCTGGAGATTATAAGATCAAAAACACTTGTGCAGATTAACCGCAAATACACTGTGAAGGTGAATGACTGTAGCCATGCTATGTCTTGTTCCTGCCCCTTCTTCTGCCTCCTGCATTAATGACAGGAGCAGGGAGTGCGTGTGTTTGAATGTCGACTTTCTGCTGAAGGATTCCTGAGAGAATGAACTCGGCAGTGACGACTGGGAGGGATGAAGAGACGGCCGGGCCGCACAGTGACCAGTCCTCCTCGCAGGAAATCACCACAGTCCGAGGCTGTGATGACAGAAAATGAAAACTTGTTATTTAAAATTTAAGGTGAATTCTGAAACTTGACGTCAGATTGCAACTATGAATTGTTTAGTCTCTGACTGGTACCTTGGGAGAAGACGGCATCTTGGGTAGAAATGTTGCTCCACTGCAGGAGATTATGTCTTTCATTTGAGCTGGCTCCGGCTTCACTGATTTCGTAACATGGATCTCATATCCCTAAGAGAATAGGAGGGAAGTAAACAACATCTCAACAAATTAGATTTTTCTCTTATTAATTCAATCTGTGCAAGAATGACTCGGAAATCAATACAAGACTCTTTCAGTGGATTTTTGTATTACACATGTATAGTGTTTCCTAATTCTAGATTTATCAGCATGTGGTATCAATCCCTTCGCAGTTTTGATGACAGGGCAGCGTAAAAAGAACATGCGGCAGAAATTGAAACGCCTATAAAACCACAACTTTGAAAGTGAATGACAAATTTTGTCCTATGAGCCTCAAGATGATGGTAAACAACCAACACTGTCCTCTGGTAATGATGTGAGCATTCCGTCCATGACTCACTATTGCTCAGAGTCAATATCACCAAACATCCCTATACCTTTTGCCTAGGGAAGCACCATGCTGACACACACTATCAAGCTCAGAAATAAATAGGATGAATGACTTTGAGTACCTGTAATAGAAGATGACTGCGGGCAATCGTCAGAGACGTCTGCAGGCAGAAACCAAACTTCTTCTCCTGCTCCGGATCCTTCACAACAAATGCATGAGGTGACAGGAAGCTCCCAGCTTTGCCGCTCTGAAACACCAGGAAAGGAGCGCATGTGAGTATGTCTCTGTATTAGTGTGAGCAGTATATGTACATATTGTATCATCGAGGGGAGAAATATAACAAGTCTGATATAAACTGTTATTTACCTTTTCCAACCAGCATGTGGTGACAATTGGGATTCCTTTGGCCACCGCACAGAGGAACTTGATAGTCCTGCGCACTTGATCGGTCACCAGGCAGTCCATGTCTGCCACACCTTTAGCCACGCTGCCTCCCAGACGAGCCAGCACTCTCTCCCAGGCTTCATCCGTCACGCCTGTGAACAGCACCTGAGGGAATGACAGACGTGTCTCAGGTCAAAGCTTCAATTATTGCACAAACCAAAAAGCCCTGGTAACCTCTGCAGATGTGAATTAAACTGTTAAAGCTCCTTGGTGTAAGTGTGATACTTTGGGGACTATACCTATTCATTTTCATGCCAATTCGGTCAACTCCATATGAAGCCAGAGCCATGAGGCGCTTAGCCTAGCCTAGCATAAACACTGAAAACAAGGGGAAACAGGTAGCCTGGCTATTTCCAAAGGTCAGAAATATACCCAACATCTCCTCTGAGGCTCGACAACCTTAAAAGGTCAAATTGTGGTTTTTACAACGAGTTATGTCCTACATCAGTCGCAGCTGTAGGTGAGATTTTTGAACTTTGTAGAGAGCCGGGTTAGCTGTCCCACCTGGCTCCAATATGGATGCTAATTTAGGCTAATCACAACCTGGCTCTAGCTCGGTACTTAAAATATGAGAGTGGTCTCAATTTCGAAAATGTATTTCCCTGGTATCATCAAATATCCCGCTTGTTCATAACTTGATTGACAAAAATGCCCACAGGTTTATAAAAAACACAACCACAAATAAACAATCTAACTTTGTAGGCAGGACTCGCAGCTTGCAGTCGACCTCGAGCTGCAGGGGAAGACGAGGAGGAGGAGCGAGGAGTCTTTGCCACAGGAGAGGAGTCCGCTGGAGCCTGTCGCTTCCGGGATACTCTGCTGGTTGGAGTCTGTGGCTTTTAAAAGACAGAGGAAGAGGGAGTGAGGGGGAGTTAAGAGAGAAACAACAAAGTTATGCAAGGATGAAGACAAACAAGGGCAACACTTAAAGACACACAGGGAGAATGGTGAGCCGAGGAAGAATAAAGAATCCAAAGGTCATAACAAGCGTAAGAAGTGGCTGTGTGACCACTAAGCCTCTTAATTCTCTTAGTGTATTAATGGTGATGCACAGCAGGCCCTGCTACTCTTGCTGCAAAGAGAGTGGGGAGAGACTTAGACAGTCCCTGATGTTGACTGCTGTTTATTTTGATGGCTGGAAAGGATGAGTCAGAGAGAGAAATGCACCAGGGCCTTCGTGCAAGGTAAAAGCCTTATTTATCAGGGACAGAAGTTCCTGGACAGTAATTACACTCCACTCTGTTTTCTCCGATTTATGTCTGACCCTTAATGTGTTTTCATATCAAATAACAACTTGACCTTTTTTATTTCAAATCCATGTCTAAAAGTGGTCATTAAGTCACCTCTGGAGTCTGCACTTTGGCCTCCCGTGTTGTGGAATTGGCAGATGTTCCACTCTCTTCTTGCTCCTCTTCCCTTTTTTTCTGGACCGCTGATGGCCGACTTCTGCCCTTCTTCTCGACATTCTCCTTCTCTATTTTCAACTCCACTTCAACAGGAGATGCATTTGTGTCCTTCTTGACTTGAGCATTCAATGCTCTACCTCTCCTCTTAGCCTGGACAGGATTCTCATCTTGGCTTTCATCTTTTCTTCCTTCCTGTGTTGTCTCTACTGCTTGGACTTTCACTATAGAAATGTTGGTGCTACTGTGAGATTCTTCCTCTATATTTGGCTCCAGCTCTCTCTTCCTCCCTTGTCTTTTGTTTTTAGCCTCATCTCCATTACTGGCTGCAGAGGCTCCTGATTTTTGGGCTCTACCCAAGACATTCCTCTTAGGAGGACGTGATTCCTCACTGCCGTGACCTTCGTCCTGATTGGACTGCTTCTCCTCGTCTGCAGCAGAGGATTCAGAGATGTTTGTCGTGGCTCTGCGCTGTCCCCTTGTGGTAGGAGCCTGCTGTGAATCTGCCTTCTCTGCATCATCTTCCTGAGGAACCGCACTAGAGGATGGCTCAGTTTTCCTGCCCTTCCTACCTCTGGCTGCAGGTTTGGTAGCAGAATTCCGATCACTCTGACTATTGATAGGAGGGATAGAGTCTGGCTCAGCCTCTGTTATCTGTGGTCTTCCCCGCTGTCTGCCTCCTCTTCCTCCTCGGCTTTGTGAGCTCACACTGTAGCTTGAAATATCAGAGTTGAGAGAATTGGAGGAGTTAGACCTGGAAAGGACTCCATCATTATTGTCCTGCTCTGTTGTCTCTGCAGCCACCGTCCTCCTCCTGTTGCCTCTTCTGACGACGGCCGTCTTAGGTGGCTCACTGGTCCTTCTTGCTCCTCTGCCTCGACCTCTCCCACGGCCCTGCTGGGTGTTGATGCTTGACACAGATCTCTCGGAGCTGATTGAGTTGGAGGAGTTGGAGCGAGATCTGGTTCTCCTCGCTGGGACATCATCTTCGGCCAATACAGCCGAGTCCTGCTCTGTTAAACATGCGGCAACTGTAGTGTTTTTCATTGCTCTTCGACCTCCTATTGACACTTTGGATTTGTTTTCTTGTTGTTCTTTTATTGGCTTTTCTTTGGTCTCTTTTTCTTTCTCCAGTCTTACTCTTTCTTCCCTCTGCAGCCTTGCTTGGTGTTCCTCTTCCCTGCTCTCCGTCTCAAGTCTCTCTTCTAATTCCCTCTTTTCTTTTTCCAATCTCTCTTTCTCTTCCTGCTCCTTTCTTTCCCTTTCCAATTTCTCCCTCTCTTCACATTCTGCCTTTTCACGCTCCAATCTCTCTATTTCGTCATTGTCTCTTTTTTTCTTCTCCAATTGCTCTTTTTCTTTTTGTATTCGAGCAGCCGTTTCTCTGTCTTCTAGTTTCTTTTTTTCTTTCTCCACTCTTTCCTTTTTTTCTTGCTCCTTTCTCTCTTTCTCTGCTGTTTCCTGTTCAAGTTGAATCCTCTCCATGTTTTCAACATGCAATCTTTCTTGTTCTTCCATTCTATGCCTCACTATTTCCTCATTCTCCCTCTTTTCTCTCTCTGTATTTCTTAGGTCTACAACACCTCTCTCCTCTCCCAATGCTTTAGTTTTTTTCTTTATTCTGTTGCCATTCTCCGCAGGTTTATTTCTTTCAAATTCAGACTTTCCTCCATCTTCTTCATTGCCTTTCTGTTGCCTTGTAAATGTTCTCCCCCTTGTTCTCCTACCCTGCTCTAAATCCTCCTCTTCCTCACTTACATCCCCAACAGGCCCAGATTTCCCCCTTCTTCCTTTGATAGTTGGCAAAGCTTTACTCTTCCCTCTCGTTTGTCTCTTTGGCGATCCTGAACACTCTGTCTGCTCTTCCTCCTCTCTTTTTGTTGCCCTTGTCCGTCGTTTGTCCCTAACAATGATTCCACTGGTTCCAGCTTCAGATTGTGTCACTTGACTTTCAACAGCAGCGACCTCAGAACTCGTGAGCGGTTGCGTCTCCTCCTCTTCAAGCTGCAGAGCCTTTGCCTTTCTTTTTCCTGGACCTGGAATCGAGTCTCCATCTTTACTCTCCTTGTCTTCACCTGTTTCCATTGGCTGAGTTCCAACACTAAGAGGCTGTGTCTCCACTTCTTCAAGTCGCAGTTGCTTTGCTTTGCTTTTTCGTGGGCCAGGAACTGAGTCTTCTTTGTCACTTTGCTCACCCTCATGTGCACCCATGGGCTGAGTTTCAGCAGCAAAGGCTTCAGAGCCAGAGAGGGATTGTGTCGCCTCAAGTGGAAGTGGTTTTGCTCGTCGTCTTTTAAAAACTGGAATCGAGTCTTCTTCATCACTTTCCCCACCTTCAACTGGATCTACTGGCTGAGTTTCAACTGTAGAGACCTCAGAATTTGTGAGTGTTTGTGTCAGCTCTTCTTCAGACAGCTGCTTTGCTCTTCTTTTTCGTTGGCGTGGCATCAAGTCCTCATCATCACTTGTAGCCATGGGCTGAGTTTCAGCAGCAAAGGCTTCAGAGCCAGAGAGGGATTGCGTCTGCGAAAGTTGAAGTGGTTTTGCTCGTCGTCTTTTAAAAACTGGAATCGAGTCATCCACATCACTATCCCCACCTTCAACTGGATCTACTGGCTGAGTTTCAGCTGCAGAGACCTCAGAGTTTGTGAGCGTTTGTGTCAGTGATTCTTCAGACAGCTGCTTTTCTTTTCTTTTTCGTGGGCCTGGCATCAAGTCCTCCTCATCACTTGTAACCATGGGCTGAGTTTCTGCACAAACAATGTGCATTGGCTGGGTTTCAGCAACTGATAAATCTGAACCAGTGAGAGGCTGTGTCTGCTCCTCTTCTTCATCATCACTTTCCCCATTGCTACATGTATTCATAGGCTGAGTTTGAGCTATTGATAAAACCTCACCAGACATTCTTTGCTGAGGTTGAAGTGTCCCCCTACGTTCCTCGCTCTCTTCTGCCACACTCTCCTCTTCCTCGAAGGCAGATATTGGTTGGGTTTCAGCCATGGTAGGAGTACATGGAGTAGTAAAGCCAAAAGGCTGAGTCTCAGCAGTAGCAGTAATATTTTTTCTCTCATCTTCATCCGTCTCACTCTCTGAATCACTGTCTGGCTTTGTAATATATGCCTGTGTTTCTTCTAGAACCAAAACCGTCGGCCCTTCTTTTTCAGGATATCTGGCAGGCTCCTCGTCCTCTTCATAGTCCTGAGTAGCCTCCAGAATTGCATCATTGTCGGCAGAGGTTCTGTCTGCAGTTGAAGTAGTTGCATATGCTTGGGTATCCTCCATATTCACACCTCTTTCCAGTTTGTGAGTTTGAGCTATTGATAAAACCTCACCAGACATTCTTTGCTGAGGTTGAAGTGTCCCCCCACGTTCTTGGCTCTCTTCTGCCACGCTCTCCTCTTCCTCGAAGGCAGATATTGGTTGGATTTCAGCCATGGTAGGAGTACATGGAGTAGTAAAGCCAAAAGGCTGAGTCTCAGCAGTAGCAGTAATATTTTTTCTCTCATCTTCATCCGTCTCACTCTCTGAATCACTGTCTGGCTTTGTAATATATGCCTGTGTTTCTTCTAGAACCAAAACCGTCGGCCCTTCTTTTTCAGGATATCTGGGTGGCTCCTCGTCCTCTTCATAGTCCTGTGTAGCCTCCAGAATTGCATCATTGTCGGCAGAGGTTCTGTCTGCAGTTGAAGTAGTTGCATATGCTTGGGTATCTTCCATATTCACACCTCTTTCCACAAACGCCTGGGTGTTCTCCATGGCTAGAGCTTGGGCCGTACACTGCCGGTGGATGCTGCCAGACAATCCCAGTTGAAAAGACCTTTCTCTGCAGGATGGTTGATCAGTTTCATCACCAGAAGTTTCAGGGCAAAAAGCTTGGGTGGGTTCCATGGCATGATCCTCTGGACGCCTGCTATGGAAGTCTCGGTTCTGAAGAATGAAGGACTGCGTCTCAGCAACAAAATAGTCCTCCTCCTCCTGGCTGTCTGAGCAAGACGACAATGCTACAGGTCTTACAGCAGCAGCTACAGCACCTGGTAAACGGAGAAGACAGAAAAAGATATTCAGTGTAGTAGAACAAAGATTCGTGCTTTCTGAATGTATTAATGAAATGACTTACTCACCCCGAAATGGAACTGAAGAGGGACTCACGAAAGCCTGAGTATCCATTTTTTCCACCTCTCCTTCTGGGACCATCCCAAAGTCAAAATAACAAAATTTGACATGCTTTAATGCAAATGTTAAAAATAAATGTACTAAATAATTTATACAATGGATCAAGAAGGTCATGCAATGTCTTCAAAATGAAAACTGTGTCTTCCCTTCAGTGATGTGAAGAATCTCTCCTTCAGTTATTTATACACAATAATTTTTACCTCTTTGTACTAATAATAGACATATGTTCTTATTTTATACTGTTGTTAATTGAGAAATTAATTAATCAGTAATGAAAATAATCAATGGTTGCAGCCTACATTCACTACATTAAGTTCTAATTTGAAAATGTGTTGAATAATTACCTGGCAGTTGTACAGGAGTAGAGCAGTTCTGCAGAAGAGGAACCATCAGCCCAGGTGTGTTTTCTCTACTTAAGTTAGGGAGATGGTCATCACCTGCCTCGTCAATGTCTGCCTCCTTATCCTCCACATCTGTATCACTGTCCAATCCGAGGTCAGTTGGTTTGGATCCGCCCGGGCCTGACCCCTCCACATCTGTGTCTGCATCAGAATCTGACTCCAGGGCGGCTGGCTTGGTACCAGGAGAGGCCGACAAGGTTGTGACAGCTACAGACATAACCTGAGGTGAATCGTCTTCCATGTCTGTGTCACTGTCAGACAGAATAGCGACCCCTCGGTCTGCAGCGGTGCGTGAGTCTGTGGCTCCAGCAGACACCACCGGGGGTTCATTGAGGGTAGGGGCAGGGATCTCTTCATCATCCGTGTCACTTTCGAAATGTAGGCCATGAGGAGCAGCAGCGGCAGATTCAGGCCCAGCTGGCTTCGTTTCCAATTTAATGGAAATTTCATCTATTTTAGAGCTTGATTCATTTGTTGCACATTCTCTTTCGTCTTCATCGTCAATATCTGTGTCACTGTCGAGGTGGAAATCTTTCGGCTGCATTGAAGGAGCAGTGTCAGCTGTGGATGCACTCTGAACGGATATGGGATTTGTTTTTGTGTCAGCGTCTGACAAAGCAGCATCGTCATCCACATCAGTGTCACTGTCCAAAGTAATCCCCTCCGGCTCAATGGCTGAATTAACATGAGAAAGTTTGGTACTGTCATCAGAGGAAGTCCCAGCTTTAAGATCTTTGTCCAAGGCATCTTCATCCTCATCTGTATCACTGTCCATGTGAAAGTGGGCAGTGTTTGGTGGCTGACTGACTTGGTTTATGTTCAAGGTCACAGGACCTGCAGATGACACCTCTTCCTCCTCTCCCTCCACATCAGTGTCACTGTCCATGTTAAGTAGAAGGATCACATCTTTGGTGACTGCTGATGTAGACACAGGCAATTCATCATCTCCCATAAAACTGACATTTCCTCCCTGTGTCACTGGTACATGCGGTCCACTTTCCTTAGACTTGGTTTCCTCTGGTGTGACTGTTTCTTTCTCTCTTCCTTCCTCTTCTTCACTGTCATCCACAATCGCATGTGTCTTTTTTTCCTCCAGCCGCTGTCCAGCCACGTCTTCTTCTGTCTCTTCCTTGCTGAATCTGACATTTCTGTACGGCCTATTTTTAGAGGAGGAGGATGGTGTGATGGGACTTTCATCCTCACTGTCAAACAGTGGAAAACAGAGGTGACAAGCATGGTTATTTGGAAATGAAAGAAAACTGTATGAAAGCATATATTCACAGAGACTAGTAAAGCTCCGAAACAGTATTGCTAAGATACCTTTCAGGGACGACTTTGTTTGTGGGACTCAAGAATGTAGAACAAGCAGGACTAGATTTATGGGAGTCAGAGTCAGACACTGTAAAGACAATAAAGATGTAATTGTAGAACATCAGACACAAAACAGAGCAAAATCTTAAACATGCATAATATACATACCTAATGCCATACGCCCTCTGCCTCCTCCCTCTCTTTCTCCATCTGAGTCCGCGTCAGATTCTGGGACCAGGGTCCCCTCTGGCTGGGTTGGAGTTTGCTCTAAGAAGAGGCAACCGGCCCTGACGGGAGTCTTGGTTGATGACACTCTCGCCTTTGTGTCTCTGTTTTCAAATTTCTTGCTGTCTGTGCTTTTGTCACCTCCCTCTTTTTCAGTGACATACAGTGACCCAGCCTTTACCACCATATTCCTGCTCACAGGAGTCCTCATGCCCTCTTGTGAAGACTTTGCGTCTACAGTGCAGCTGACATACTGACACGGGATGTCTGCCACCACCAAACTGTCACCATCACTGAGGGCGTAGCGTACGTTTGGCGTCAGCTTTAAGCGGCCTTTGCGGGTCCCATTCATGCTCCCAAGGTCCCACACCAGAGCCTCTACATCCCCTTCACTGCGACGACCTCTTCTGCTGTAGACCGAGAGGCTGATGGTGGCATGCTGCTTAGATATTGAGGGCGCTGGCAAGTGCAGGGTGCAAGCGCTGAGGTCACGGCCCAGCACATTATTTCCCAAAAACAGGGGCAACTCTGGGTGACGGAGAAAATCCATCGTAAGAGGAATATAGACAAGACACATTGATTATATCAACATACAAACTTGTGATAACAGCAGCAGTAAGCCTCTCACCTGTCTCAGGGACGAGCTCATTTTTTAAAATGCACAGTTTAGCCAATGGTGGACCCCTCTTATTTTCATCCTCATCTTCATTTTCTGACTCATCTGACTCCAGGAATGAGTCTGAGATCACCTGTGTAGCCTCCATTCTTCACACGGGGTCAGACCAGATCCCTGCTTAGCACAGACAAGGGTTTTTAATACGTGTGAACCCAACAACTGGTAAACCCTAACGTTACCAGTTAACTAACTGATGATCTGTAGCATCGAACGTTGTGTTGTTTAACGACATTTCTCGACTTTCTTGCTAACATTAAGATGTGTAGCTAAACAACGTGAAGAGACGCTACCACAACTTTTGTTTAACGTGTGTCAACATTTCTTACCGAGTCACATCAGTTCACCGCTATCCGACTTCCGGTCAGGATAAAAACAAAACAACGGAAAATACCATTATCGCTAGTGTGGCTACTTCAACGTTAACACCATCTTTAAACGACTCTTTGTATCATTTCATGTTGGTTGCCACTGAGACGAAAACAGTTTTTCTTTCTATTTTCAATAATATTGCCATCTTTATAAACCAACACAAAAATCAAGAGGAAGTTGTCGAGACTAAAACAAGCAGCTTGACAGTTCTTCACTGGGCTGCCGGGCAGAATAGTGTCAGATTAGCTCATGTGTTCATTTGAAACGTGAATGTATTTCATGTTATCATCTACTGAATAAAGCTCTGGTCTGTGCAGCCCACCTTCACGCTGCTCGTCTGGATCCGAGGAGACACATCACTTGTAAACACACATTGAGCATTAACTTCCTGGAAAACACTTTACAACGCCCACATTAGGCGTTTTAGCCGCTAGCGATTGGATAGTACAAACGTCACTCACAAGGAAATCTGTTGCCATTGGACGGCTTTCAATGTCTCTGAATGGATAAAGCTGCCTCAAGCGTCGTTGGTTCACACTGTCGTTTTCCCGCCGTACCTACATATTCTTAAAGGGACCGAAACCACATAAATGACACTGATCCACATTGAATCCTTGTTTAAATCGTTCGGATATGATTATAGATGGTTCAAAGAGGAGATAATAATGATGGGCTGTACATTCAAGATTATACTAATCATCACTACAAGAGTTTTTAAAGCTAACTGTCTGATAAATTCAACAATAGTTACTATTCAGTGGTCTGAAGAGATTTATTTACATTTTTCCTCTGTACAGACGCTTCATTTTCTTGCTGCTCTAGAGATAACATGCTTTTCCCATCCGGGGAAACTGGGAAACTGCCCCGGGGGCCTCAGAACCACAGGGGGGCGTGGGTGCTCCAGGTCATTTTATTTATTGATTTAAAGTTGCATAATGTGGGCTTCAGAGTCATAGTTCACCCTAAAAGAAAAGATACCTCATTATCTACTAACCACCTTGGTTGACGCCACAGGAGCACGATGGAGGTATTTTATGTTTTATCTGTTGTTTTTGTCAAATGAAAATTGTCCTTATGTCCAGAGGCAGTTCAGGAGCATCGTTATTATTTTTTCTGTTTATATGTTGCTTATTGGAGAGGCGGTGGTCTAGTGGCAGAAACTTGGACTGTGGTCAGAAAAGGTTTCTGGTTCGTCTAGGGTTGATTCCATGGAAAGACAACAAAAGACGAACCTGGATTGATCTGCCCAAAAATCCAAGAGGATTCTCTCTACCCTGTCTAGTGCCCCTGAGCAAGGCACCTTATTCCCCCAACATCTGCTCCCCGGGCGCCGTACATGGTCGCTCACTGCTCTGTGTGTCCTGCACCAGATGGGTCAAAAGCAGAGGATAAATTTCCTTACCTGCATGAGTGTGCCTGTGCATGTCTCTGCATGTGTTTGGGACAAATAAATGCATCTTATTCTTATTATTCTTATTATTAACAGAGTGGGTTTAATCAAATAAACACACGACAACCTTGGAATGTGTATGAAGGGAATATGGGCCCAGGAACTGCATTCTTCTCTGGGGCCTCATTGCACCTGTAAGCACTACAGATGATCTACTCCGTCCGTTAGTTAGTTACAACTTGCTTACTCTGGGTCATGAATTGGTCATGTGGCCTTAACCATCATAGTAGAGCAGCGTAGTAAAACACCTCTACATATTACAGCTCATTAAATATTGCAGTAACTTTGTACTCATGTGTCACTCACTGCATGACTGTAATACACAAACTG
The DNA here is from genome assembly GCF_949316205.1 of Platichthys flesus. NCBI lineage: Eukaryota > Metazoa > Chordata > Actinopteri > Pleuronectiformes > Pleuronectidae > Platichthys > Platichthys flesus. Next base: position 18,411,901 of record NC_084955.1, on the reverse strand, counting down.
TTTCATAGCAAACAGATATGACCCTCATTAATTTTGATAACTTGAAACACGTATGCACACATAATGAAAGGAAAACAAACTTTTGTTTTTACAACTTTATTAGCAGCGAATGACAAGGGATTTCTAACATACGCTAAAGTTGTAGTAGTTCTAGCACTGCTTTTAACACTAGGTTGGCTCCTTTGTTACTGTTGTGGTGATTTCCCTTTCGATTGTTTTTCGTTTTGGCATTGATCGCTTAACCATCAGATCTTTGTCTTCAGGCGTCCTCATCAGCCTCCTCCTCGAATTCACCCTCCTCCTCAGCAGTGGCATCTTGGTACTGCTGGTACTCAGACACCAGATCATTCATGTTGCTCTCGGCTTCAGTGAACTCCATCTCATCCATACCTTCCCCTGTGTACCAGTGCAAGAAGGCCTTGCGACGGAACATGGCTGTGAACTGCTCGGAGATGCGCTTGAACAGCTCCTGGATGGCCGTGCTGTTGCCGATGAAAGTGACGGCCATCTTGAGGCCACGGGGTGGAATGTCACAGACGGCGGTTTTGACATTGTTGGGGATCCATTCGACGAAGTAACTGCTGTTCTTGTTCTGCACGTTGAGCATCTGCTCGTCAACCTCCTTCATGGACATTCTGCCACGGAACACAGCGGCGACGGTCAGATAGCGGCCGTGACGTGGGTCGCAGGCGGCCATCATATTCTTGGCATCGAACACCTGCTGTGTGAGCTCGGGCACTGTGAGGGCACGATACTGCTGGCTGCCCCTGCTGGTCAAGGGGGCGAAACCAGGCATGAAGAAGTGCAGACGAGGGAAAGGCACCATGTTGACGGCCAGTTTGCGGAGATCGGCATTGAGCTGACCGGGGAAGCGAAGGCAGGTGGTGACCCCGCTCATGGTGGCGGACACCAGGTGGTTCAGGTCTCCGTAGGTGGGTGTGGTGAGTTTGAGAGTGCGGAAGCAGATGTCGTACAGAGCTTCATTGTCAATGCAGTAGGTTTCATCTGTGTTCTCTACGAGCTGGTGGACCGACAGGGTGGCATTGTAAGGCTCAACCACGGTGTCGGACACCTGAGGAAAGAAAACCCGCATGATTTCTTCAGTCCCATGATCTTAGAAAAGAGACCCAAGGCAAGGGAGACTAAAATTAAAAACCCAAAAAATCTCATGCTCTTTCACAAGGGGACGTTACCTTGGGGGAAGGCACCACACTGAAGGTGTTCATGATACGGTCAGGGTACTCCTCACGGATCTTGCTGATGAGCAGGGTTCCCATTCCAGATCCAGTTCCTCCACCGAGAGAATGGGTGAGCTGGAAGCCCTGCAGGCAGTCGCAATTTTCTGACTCTTTGCGGACCACATCCAGGACTGAGTCCACCAACTCAGCTCCCTCTGTGTAGTGACCCTTGGCCCAGTTGTTTCCAGCACCGCTCTGACCTGGAGGGGAAGCAGTGACATGTACGTGAGCCATTCTCTTTTTATTTATTTATTATTTATTTGCCTTTATTTAACCAGGTCGGTCCCGTTGAGATACAATGACCTCTTTTCCCAGATCATAAAAGGCTGTAGTCATTCAGTAATGTAGGAAGTGTCTTTATTCCACCTACCAAAAACAAAGTTGTCAGGTCTGAAGATCTGCCCAAAGGGCCCAGACCTCACGGAGTCCATGGTGCCAGGCTCCAAGTCCACGAGAACGGCCCGAGGAACATATTTACCTCCTTAATGACAAAGAGGACGAGAGACGATAGGGAGTGAGAAGAAAAACAGAGGAGAGAAAACTCAATAACACAGGAAACCACAGTATTGGATGTTACATATAATGTGTAAAAAATATTCTTACATGACAGGAGACATTAGAATAGTACATCTAATGTTGTGCTTCAGCATGAAATGACCAAGCTGGAGTTATGCACCAACAGTTCAGCCTTTATGTATAAACCACTTTATGAGAAAATAGCTAACCTGTGGCCTCATTGTAGTAAACACTGATCCTGTCCAGCTGCAGGTCAGTGTCTCCATGATAACTTCCTGTGGGGTCGATGCCGTGCTCATCGCTGATCACTTCCCAGAACTGCAAACAGAGAATGGAAGGCATCACATGGCAGTTACTTGTAAAACAAAGAATACATCTCTCCATTAGCAGTGCGGTTCATGGGACCGGAGCCTTTAAATGAGAAAAACAGCAGTGAGTTTGCTATTTTTTGGCGGGGCCCTGATGAAAATCACAGAAGTTGTTCACCTTTCAACAAAACCATATCTGAACTAATTCCTTACATTGTAACTTCATACTTTCCACTGCTACTGTCTGACGACTTAGCAGAAAGCAGCTCTTTCAGACGTCGAATGAAAAGGGGAGGGGGCACAAAGGGGCTTTAGATGATCCACCAGCACAACTCAACTCTATTTGAGTTCACTGAGGACACCGATTGTCTACAGATCTGTATTCAAGTCTTGTTTGCTTTTTAAAGGACCACACTCAGATCTTTAAAAGTCTGTGTGTATTAAATCCCATAAGTGTGTGTGACTGTTGCATACACAGGCAGACAGATTTTTTTGTTATATCTCTCAATGACATTTGTTTTGCTCATACAGCTTGTGATTTTCTGCTAACAGCAGCAGTAGGCGGATTTAGGGTAATCTGGGTAAGCGGGCCTAAATGCAGCTCAGCACTTAAGAGATTTGGAGTCAGCTACAGACTGAGTATCATGACATTCAAATAAGACCATGTACAACAAAAAGGACCAAGTGACCTTAATATGATGGAGACCACAGAGCAGAGGGACTGAGAGAAGAGAAAATGGAACAGCTCAAAGAACGAGAAGAAGACAAGAAGTTGACAGTGATGCGATGGATGAGCTTTCAGTCAAGAGTGAATAGATAGTCAAAGAGAAAGAATGGGGACGATAAGCAGGAAAGCAATGCCACGCCCTGACCTAATTCACCACAATGCATTCTCTCAGCAGCCCTCTCAATCATATCCACTGGACATGTGAATCAATGAGTCCTTAGGGAATGGAAACAAATGAGGATCCTCCCTGCCGGGCCACCAGTAACACCACAATGGACACACACAAAGCACAAGTGATATTACATTTATTTGACAAAAGGGTGACTCATGTACTGCATTAACTGTAAGGCCAATAGAGCACATAACAATAGTTTGCTGAAGTTGGCCTTTTGTAAAGCATCAGAGGAAAAGCCCATAAAATAAAGGCCCTATTATTCTTGTACTGAACTGAGACACTACCACCATTTGTACATTAAGTCAGTGGTGAACCCAATGACATCACCCGCTGTGCATCAGCTGTTTCCTCCATTCCTCCCCCCACTCTTCTTCTAATTTGGTTAGGAGATGGGCAGACATTGATTACAAAGACAGACCCTGCCTCACAGGACATCAAAATCCCCTGTCAGCGGGGCATCACCACCATAATGGTGGATTCTGTCAAATATGGGCCATGGTTCCTGCTGCTCTTCAAACTATATTTTAATACCAGGGTTAAGAGGGGTCCCACTTTAGCATATGCTGTCTGCAGCATAGGATCAGCTGTGAAACAAAAGGAGATGATGAGACAGGGAAACTGATGGGCCATGAAGGCGTATTGGAGCAGACAGCATTTGTTGCTGTAAGGCTGGGGGGCCCTATATTGGGTAGAATGGACAGTTAACGTATATTAATCCTAAAAGGACACATTAAAAGGCAGTGATTGCATCTAATTAAAAGGACTGATGGTGTCTCTGAGTAAGTGAACTCTCTCTCTTTTGAAGGGGAGACCCTGTTTCTTATCCATGCCACACCCTTTCCACCGCTCCCCTGCTTTCTCACCAGTCTGCACCCACAGCCTGCAGAAATCACATCCGATCAATATTCTGCTGCGGATCCATCTGCCATTAAAGGGGAGACAAAAAACACTGAATGACCAGACCTCATATCCCTGCTCTTGCTCTTTGTCTGGACTAGCGAGACAAAGAACCCAGAGGACTCCAGTATCTGTAGGGCACGGACAGGGAGGGTGTACCCCCCCACTCTCCCCTTATTTTTCCCACAGACATTGTCTTGATAGAAATTGTTAGCTGGATCCACAGGGATGAGACGCAGAGTGATCCCCCTGCGTCAACCCATGTCAGTGCGAGCACGGGCACGGGCACGGTCCGCGGCTCCGCACCCACCCTCCCGTTACCGCAGTGCACGAGATCCACAAAGAAAAACGCAGAAAGACTAATGCAGTGACATTTTACTATTCAGAAAAACTAGTTTAAAATGGAAAAATCCGATTTTGGATGTGTTGACATGCACATAAGTGTAATATGCATTAGATGTATATATTTGTATTCATGCACCAAAGCAAGAAATGGTTCCCGTTGTCTTTACATTAAAATATAATCAGGCACATTATGAGTTGTAATGTTGAACAAGTCTAATGATAATATTCTTGAGAAAGAAAGGGGTGTGACAGTGACAGGAGGTCATTCTTTTCTACAGAAACAAATTCCTTCTTGATACCTATATTGTCTTACCTTGGCACCGATCTGGTTACCGCACTGGCCGGCCTGGATGTGCACGATTTCCCTCATTATAAATGCGAGAGTTTCACAACAAGGACGAGCGGGACCGTTCTTCTTGGCTAGCACGAGGAGCGGCACACACAGCCCAGAACTGGAGCGAGCGCAGCACAATGACTTTATAATGTTGGAGCGACTCCAGAACCGGGCTGAGTCCACACCCCCAGACCCGGCTGCCGGGCACGCTGATTGGCTGAGAGGACTGTCCCACAGCCGACAGGAGGAGGGGGAGGATAAGGAAGGGGAGGAGGAAGAGGAAGAGGAGGAGTGCTGCAGATCAGGGAGTTAAAATTGGAGATGGATTGACATTCAGCAGCTGGTGTCCATTAACGCCCACATGGATGTTTTCCATATTTAGGGCCCGATCCGGTGGGAGGCCCTATTGTATTTTGCATTTTGAAGGATTTGTATTTCCCTTTTGTGGCTTTTTCGGGGCCTAGACATACTCAAAACTTTTACCAATGTACCAAACCCCAAAAAGTAATTGGATTCTGGAGTAATTTGAAATGGCCGTGGGAAAATGGCTCAACAGCGCCCTCCAAGGAAAAGCCCCTGAGTTAGCTTTCACCTATCTATCCATCTATCTATCCATCTATCTATCTATCATGCCCCTGCAGAGAGGGGGTCAATCAGCCAAAGACTCAGGGTTTTAGGCCTGACCCGAACCCAAAGGACCATCGCGAGTGGCCTTTAAACTGTGACATATACTAGACTGTAATAATCAATGAATAATATGTTTCTCTGATCATACCTCTATACTGACTGCACTTTGACCTTTACAAGTCCACTAAGGGAGTTAACGAAAACACATGCTAACTGTGTGCAGCTAATGAACAGCCACAGGATTAAATGGCTACAATCATCTGCTTTTCAATGCTGCTTTTCCATCTGACAGCTACTTAGGTTGCACAGAATGGCTGACCACATAATACTTTGTGTTTGGCCATCTCTCTAGGATTAGACATCTTTTCGGGTTCTGAAGGGCTAAGGCAGACAACCAATATAGGTTCATTCCAGGTTATCTCTTGCATAAATTGCACTTACACAATTAACACAAAAAATATGACTTTACACTTTATGAAGAGGAAGTCACAGCACCAGTAAGATAATCTGCCTGCCTGCCTGCCTGCTTGTCTGTCTGTCTGTCTGTCTGTCTGTCTGTCTGTCTGTCTGTCTGTCTGCATGTCTGTCTGTGTGTGTGTATGTGTGTGTGTGTCTGCCTGGCTGTCTGTCAGCCTGCCTGTCTGCCACTGGCACTGAATTCCATGGCTACGATAGTGGGGGTGCAGTTATCACCGTCGACCACTAGATGGCGCGGATCGGTCGTCGCGGCTGCAGTGGGAATGGGCGTGGTCAGGGTCTTTTCCTCCGCTGGCTGACATTCTCGTCATTCCTCTCGACGGTCACTACGCGAGCGACTCGACGGGAAACACATCGAGATTTTACTCTTTTTAAAAAGTCCGTGTGGATATTAACCAGTTTCCGGTAAGTAAAACCGCGCGTCGCTCTCTTCCCACCGTTTAGTTTGAGTGGTTCGCTGCTGTATCTTGTACCCGTCGGTTTTTTCTCTTCCCATCAGCGCATTGACGAAATCGACCCAGACCCGGAGCCGCAGACGTTTGACTGCTAGCTAGCTAACGTTAGCATGAGAGTTAGCTGTATTTTCGCACCGTTGCGCACTTTTACATGTGTAATAACGCATCTCTGGCGGTGGTCTCCGAGCACCGGGGGGTTTGTGCAGCTCCATCGTTTCCTTGTTGGATTTAAATCATCTTCTCCACGGAGCCCTGCGTTTTTGTTGTTAGGAGGAGGGGGCGGCCATTCAGGCTCATAGTAAAAAAAACATGCCCGATATGAGGCTGTGGCCTAAGTGACAGAGACACTAGTAGATTATTGGATTATTGTCTGTGAGTCGTGACCAGACACCTGCACACCTCTACAACTGAGCAACTGTTCGAAAGAATTACAAATCCTTTAGATAACGACGCCAAATATGTCAGCCAATGATTAAATGTAAATGTGAGTCTTATCCCAGGATGGTGCCACTGATTTAAAATGCGCACCCGAGGAGATACCATTTTACAATTTGAAATGTAACTTTAATGGTGAAATCTATAAATAATCATGATGCCATCTTGTTTTTAACAGATCAGTAATAATGATCATAATTTGACAAAGTCTTGCATGTATTTATTCCTCTCAAATCAGGAATCAAGATGTTCTACACCTGTGGACCCAATGAAGCCATGGTGGTGTCTGGTAAGATGCTTTTATGTTGAAATGTAATGGTAAAAGAATATTGTAATTTTCTAATTTGTTTACAATCGGTATTAATCTTTTGTATTGAAAACAAGAAACAAGACAGTTTATTCCCCCCCTTTATTATTTAATGTCACTCGATGTAAAGTGTTTATGTTTACAGAAAGATATTTGCTTTAAGACTCTTGCCTTTATCGCATTGTTGTATAATTATTCCACACAGAAAGATTAGAAAACCAGAATAACCCATGTTGGGTAAATAAAACACTGTTGTTGCTAGAAACCACTGCAGATTATTGTTTTCTACATAATAATAGGGCGTTATATAGACATAGTAAAATTTGTGTACAGAGGAACTGTGTACTAGTGTCATGTGATTGTTGTAATCATGCCTTTTGATAAGTTGAGCTTGTGCAACACATACTGTCAGTTTCAAGTAAGATGGGAGTTTTCCCCGCTTGCTGAAATGTGCAGTTTCAAACGGTTATGAATGTAAAGCAGTACTCCCATTGTAGTAATCCAGGGAAGAAATGCCTCCACCCAGCTCCACTACAAAAGGAAACTTGGCTGAGTATGTTAGTGTAATGTATATGTTATGTGCCCCCCCCCCCCCCCCCCCCCCCTGTCTCCAGGCTTTGGCCGCTCGCCTCCTCTAATGATTGCTGGAGGACGAGTGTTTGTCCTCCCGTGTATTCAGCAGATCCAGAGGTGATCCACTTTTCTTTTCTGTCTCTGTTTCCCTTATCTACGAGGGATAAGTCCAACCTAGCTGCCTGACTTGATGTCAGTCAGTTACTGGGCAGCTGGTCAGTAGCAGGAGGGCTGATTTGATTTCCTCCTCCTTGTCGTTCTTGATATCTGTTTTATGTTTCCACTGGTTGTTTTTCAACAGTGGGGTGGTATCAATTATCAATTGGGGTCAATTGATATAGTTGTCATTAATACCCAAGTCAATGGGTATTACAATGTGTATATTTAATCCTAAAGTTAGCTAGTTATTTATCTTGCTCCTCTTTTATTATTCTCTCCTCCCCCTCTTCCTCAACTTGAGGCATGGCTGTATGAGTTTTGCTCCAATTTATATTCAAGAGCATGGTCTTTCATTTTGAGAGCATTATTTTTTCATTTCCTATTCTGATTTTGTAATGCTTACCTTTAAAACCCCGCCCTACCATATAGAGTTTGTTGCCGTGCTGCCTTGCTCTTGGTCATAAATGTTTTTCTGAACTCATGATATATTGTTGCTGCATAACAGTCCTGTGCTTGAGTTTGAGTCCCTCTCCTCACACTCAGTCAAAATTAACCAACCAATAGAGTGTACATTGCCAGGTTTACAATGTCCCTAATGGGCAGTGACGGTTAAAGCAGGATCAGAGGATCACTCTCCAGCTTGGATCACCCAAATCAGTGCAGAGTATTTACTTTTAAATAATGACATCAAATTTATTTGCCAAACTCTTGATTATTTGCTACGTATTGTTGTTTTTCGCCAACTTATTGCTTCTTTTCCATCTGACAGCTAATTAGGTTGAACAGAATGGCTAACCACATTATACTTCTTGTTGGTTTCAACAGGAGCAGAATAAACATGAGTGAGGGTGGGGTGATTTGTTGTTTTTGAGGGAAGGCAAAATTGAAATGATCCTTACAATGAAAGACAATGCTCTTGAATAGAGGAATAGGACAAAGCTAACTCCATACTGCTGAAGCTGCATATATACGCCACAATGTCATCACGTTTTTTTTTGTTTAAAAGCACTGTAGAGTCCTGTTAGTGTGACTACATGCCATTACACTCACTGATGAAAAATGTAAATAACATAAGCACTACTGTTCTTGTATTTAATCCTTTACACTCCTCCTGATATTTTATGCCACAGAATCACACTCAACACCCTGACTCTGAATGTGAAGAGTGACAAAGTCTACACCCGCCATGGTGTCCCCATCTCTGTCACTGGCATTGCACAGGTATGACATTGATAAGAGGACAGAAACTATACGACTTATACTAAATTGAGTCAAAAACTGCATTACATTTTTTTCTCTCGCAAAAAGTTAATTGTTTCTTAAATCAATACTCTGTCTTTCTCACTGCCATTTTTTTAAAGCTGCTCTATAATATCTCCTTTCCTGTCTTCTTACAGGTGAAGATCCAGGGCCAGAACAAGGAGATGTTGGCTACCGCCTGTCAAATGTTTATGGGGAAGTCTGAGGGGGAGATCGCCAATATTGCACTTGAAACACTGGAGGGACACCAGAGAGCCATTATTGCTCATCTGACTGTTGAGGTTTGTATCGACATGGTTACTGACCTAACCACTAAGTGATATATACTGTATTGACACTAAGTTAACCACAAAGATATATATAAACTGTATGAAATGCCTGTAATGAATATATTTATCTCAACGTGCAGGAGATCTACCAGGACCGTAAGAAGTTCTCCGAGCAGGTCTTCAAGGTGGCCTCCTCTGACTTGGTCAACATGGGAATCGGTGTTGTCAGCTACACACTCAAAGATGTTCATGATGACCAGGTACTTCATGTCTGTTCAGCCTCAGGGTTCGGTTCTGTGAACACAGATGACACAAATATGATGATTCTATTACTGGAGCAGCAGGAATCTGCAGTGTCACTGTAAACCCACATCTTTGTTGTATGGAAGCTTTAAGCCGCAGATGAGTTCCTCTGTTACAGTAAAGCATTTAAGGGATTTATATTGAATCACTGCATTAGTGATGAATTAGGCCTTGGCCCTAAGTGCTTCCTTGGTAACCACACCATCTCTTGTCTATGTTTGTCTAATGCATCTTTTTATTGCCTTGTCTTATATTTGACCGTCACTGTTTCCCTGTCTGTCTCTCTCTCCTGCAGGACTACCTTCACTCCCTGGGTAAAGCCAGAACAGCCCAGGTGCAGAAGGATGCCAGGATTGGAGAGGCTCAGTACAAACGTGATGCTGTCATGAGGGTAAAATACCCTCTGTGGTTCTGTCCTGTCATTTGACCTGTTTGCTCATGTGGATGGTCCTTTTACTTCCATATATTTCTCTGATGCTCCGGTTGATTTACAGGAAGCTAATGCCATGCAAGAGAAGGTGTCTGCTCAGTTGAAGAACGACATTCAGATGGCAAAAGCCCAGAGAGACTTCGAGCTGAAGAAGGCAGACTACGACGTTGAGGTCAACACCAAGAAGGCTGAGTCAGAAATGGCCTATCAGCTTCAGGTACAGTCAACTGTTCATGACCTGCTCTTCTAGTGCTATGCTGACAGTTCACACATCATCCACAGGCTTTTCTTAAGCTGGCTAGTCAAGTTTGTATCGAGAGGACCAATTGAATATGGGATCTGAGTTTAATTGTTCTTCTTCTTTCGTCATCAGGTGGCCAAGACCAAGCAGCGCATCGAGGAGGAGAAGATGCAGATTCAGGTGGTGGAGCGGACACAGCAGATTACTCTGCAGGTTCAGGAGATCATCCGCAAGGAGAAGGAGCTGGAGGCCCAAGTCAAGAAGCCGGCAGAAGCAGAGAAATACCGACTGGAGAGGCTGGCTGAGGCAATGCGGTGAGTTTTAGAGCATTATACTGTTGTCTCACATAATTTGCAGTCACAGAAGAGTAGCTCATTCTCTCTTCTCTCCTGCAGCCTGCAGCTCATCATGGAGGCTGAGGCCGAGGCTGAGTCCATCCGAGTGAGTGCTGCCACTTCTCTTTCTCTCCTTTTTTGATTCACATTTTATTCTTTTCGAGAAATGTTTGAAATATTTCCTCGCTTTCCAAACTAATTTGTCATATTGCTGCTACACTTGCTCCCTGTGGTTAATTAAGTGTCATTTTAATTCTCTATTCCTTCCATCCTCTTAACAAACATCAGCAAGCTCAGGACTGGTCACCTTGTGCCCTTCTATTGTAAGTCTAACTATAATTTGTGTGTGTGTAGATGAGGGGTGATGCTGAGGCTTTTGCCATCGAGGCCAAGGGTCGTGCTGAGGCGGAGCAGATGACCAAGAAGGCGGAGGCCTTCAAGCAGTACAAAGATGGAGCCATGGTGGACATGCTGCTGGAGAAACTGCCACTGGTCAGTCAGGCTGTCATGGGTGGATGAAGGGATAATGGATAAATAATGTCAGTTGCATGATTAAATACTGTGTTTATTACAACGTATACGATATTTAGTAATACAAATCTCACCTTAATGTCGTTTGACCTGCAGATGGCAGAAGAGATCAGCAGGCCCCTGTGTGAGGCGCAGAAGATCACCATGGTATCCAGTGGAGGCGCCGAAGTGGGAGCAGCCAAACTGGCCGGAGAGGTGCTGGATATCATGACCAGGCTGCCGGCCGCTATAGAGAAGCTCACTGGAATCGACATCTCCCAGGTATGCTGGAGTGTTTGTGTGGGGGACTGAGCGGTAACGTGGGAGGCTGAACCACTGGGGCAGGTGGTTCATCAGTTCATGGTTTCTTTCATTGCTTTCACAGGCTGGAGCCCAAGTCACCCGCGTGCATTAAGAACACAGGGAGAGTCGAAGTTATCGGGAAGAGGCGTCACTGTTATTCATACCAGGAGCTTCACGACCTGTCTGATCATCTGAATACATGCATGTGTTTCACTTGTGTGTCTCTTTTGCTGGTTCCTCCTTATCTAGTCGTGATGAATTTTATGTTCCTCCACTCTGTGGTTCATGTTCCTTTTCCTGGTCCTAGTTGTCGTTTGTTCTGCTGGTTAAAGCAGAAGCAGCTTCAGGGGTTTGCTGCTTTGTTTATCCAGAGAAGAGAAAAGCCTCAGCCCTCTTTAGTCAGTGTTAGTCCCAATAGAAGTTCCTGTCTTTGTCTTTTGATACTTGACTTTCAGAATAAGTTCTTACTGCATTCAAACTCATTTATCCCTGCACTGGGACAGAGTCAACAAACTCTTGGTCTTTCTCTTTTTATTTGTAACTTTTTAATGTGAAACAGGTTTATTTTCTCGGTGCCTTTCAATTCACTAAATGCTGTTGAGCTCATTTTTATCACAGCATGACCTCGTAATATTGTCAAAGGTCGTATTGTTACAGTCAGTGTAGTTTTAACTTTGTTTTGTGTTTATTATAAAAAGTCTGACAGGGCTGGGGAGGTCTTTGTGGTAACTGACTTCTTAACTGGGCCCAAAATCATATCAGTTGTCGTGCAAGTGGAAGGATTTTGTTTTTTGAGGGGGAGGAGAAGTGGTTGATGGAAACGAGATATTGAGGTTTCCTGTGAAAAGCAACGAAAGTAGGTTCCAGTGGAAAATTTTCTTGTGACACTATATCTTTGCTGCAGTGTCTTCTCGTGTTGATCATCATATGACGAGAGTAAAGACGCACCATCACTTATTAACCTACTAACCCAATTGCTTGCTGCCTGGAGTTTGAAATGACACACATGAGTGTGATTTATCTGTGGTAGTGATTTTTATAATGATGCTGGGTTTGGAGGATCTTGGCTGGACTTCTGTCTCTTTGCTGAGGGAGGTATTAAATCACAGCCTCTGATTAGAGGGCGACTTCTTTCTTTTTCCTCAGATGTCTTTGTATCTGTCCAAAGTTTTCCAGCTACCAAGCCTTATGCATTTTGTTACCCTCAAGTGCCTGTTGAAAACCCTCCAACAGCCAGGTCAAGTTGGCTTCTTCAGTAATGCCTATTACACCTCTGTCAGGGAAAACTTCTGATTTCTAACCATAAGCCATGAGCAAACACGGCTGTAGACGAAAGCCAAATCAGTTGATACCGCTTTTGTAGATTCTTGTGACTAATCTTTATCTCTAACAACGTGTTGTTGCATGTTTCTCTTAAATTGATATAAGAAGTTAGTAATTATATATTGTGGAAGTCAGATGCTAGTGTCAAATATTAGAAGATGGAGTTAATGTTCTATGATACCGAAGAAGACAATAAAATATGATTTAATCACAGATACTTGTTGGTCTCAGCTTTTGTGCGCCGGCAATATCCAGTGGCCGGAGGTGTTGTGTTTTCAGAGTCTGTGGCCAGGGGTCAAGGTCACTGTGACCTCAAACTATTTTTGTTGCCCCGTGAAAATGTTATTTTGAGAACACATTGAGAGAATCCTTTCAAATTTAACACAAATTATCCCTTTGTTTCGGATTAACTGATTACATTTCGGTGATCAAAGGTCCAGTGGGCGAAGAGATACAAGCACAGGGCAGACATTTTAGATCGACTTAAAATAACTTAATCAAAAAACTTTAGTTGCAGCCCTATAGCACAATTTGATTTATTTGAAAAGGTTAACTTTATTAAAACATCTACAAAAATAGACGACACAATGAATTACAATGGCTTCAAGGTAGCAAGCATTCTACAGAGATACAGAAGACCCCAAATGTAACAAAGAGCTTTCTATATATTAGTAAAGGAAATTACAATTCTGTCCTTATTCTGTACAAACTATAATGTCAACTTCAAAGAATCTAAAAGGAAGAAGTCAGACATCAAGGAGTGTCTAAGTACATACAGTATATATATATATATATATATATATATATATATAAAAAAACGGGTTTAGTTGAACTACAGTGTATCAAAAATGACTTAAAATGACACGACCATTCACAATTAGTAAACGTGGGATTTACTAATCTCCATCACCTCAGGACTCACTCACAGTGCGATACAATCAGTAAGGTAGATGCATCGATTCTACCGCGGTCAGCTTAATGTACGAAACACAACGCAATAGGCTGATGTTCACATTCACACTAAAACCAGTACCAGCATCCCGTTGCCACCGACTGTGCTCCTCGAAATGGTTTGATGAGTAAACATAAATTCAACACACTGACAGTTTCACAACAAAAAAGGGTTTCATACATCTGACATGAGATGAACTGGTGGTGCCATTCCATTTTCTTTTTTCCAAAAATAATATTTTACATCCAATGGTTTGGCAACGCCTTGGTGGAGAGGATTAAAAAAGGCAAAGAGATTATGTCCTTTTATAAAAGACATCTTGCGATGAGTGTTCATCTCCACTGGCAGATCACTGCAGGTAAGATGCTTCAGAATCCACATCGACAGGAATCATATCGTATCAGGCCCCTCGGGCAGAAGAGTGTCATCATGGCCGGGGGGGCGGGTTTGTAGGATTTAAAGTGCAGCTGATTGTGGAATTTTACATATATTCTTGCCTGGGTCAAAACCATTTATATATATATAAATATATATATTGAAAAAATCACCAATACACCTGGAGATGCCCCGATGGCTGCTCCAGCTGGCAGCTTTGTCTCTCTGCTCCAGTTTGTGCATCACATCTGGATCGGCAGCGGCCGGCTCACCTCGCCTGAGCCTTTGTCCTCGGAGCTGAGACGTCTTCTTGGCAGGGGACACTGTTTTTTCTTCTTAAAAGGTAGGGTTTGAGTTCTTCTCTGACTACAATGGGGCATCTGTAGCAGAGGGGGGAGGGGGGGGGGGGGGGGCGACTGGTTTCTTCATTTTGATGACGGGTCATCATATATAGTTCTACACAGCGGAGTTAACCGTCAGCCATGTCAGAGTGTTAAGATCTTCTCTTGGATTAATCTGTGTCTGATCTCACTGATGTAGAGTGGGCGATATATACTATTAATACTAAGACAATTCCTGTGTGTGTTGAGTGAAGAAAAGTCATGAATCCTTACACCTGTTCATTTCTAACTTGCTGTGCTCACGGTAAAAACTTTTTAAAACATTTGAGCTTCTGCAACTTCCTGCATTTTCTACAGCACTGAATCCCCAGTCACAGAAACCCCGCTCGTACCTAAAGTATCTGAGAAGAGAGAAAGTTCCTACGCACACTGCACCCACCACCAACCACTGACATGTAGCACGGGCTGTTTAGTATCTAAAGCTGATATTAGCTTTGCTTTTGGGGTTGAGGCCTGAAGAGGAAATCAACCGAACCAGCGGTGCATCAGCCCCACCCCCCTCAAAATCTACTAAATATAAAAGCGAACGACCCACTTCCCCCTCTCATCTGCCACTGCTGTGCAGCACCTCCACCACACTGACCCAGAAGCTAAGCCCCTGCAGCAAGGACGCAAAAACGCACGAGAAGTTTCCCCTCTGTGACGTCCTATCTCATTCCAAAGATTCTCCGAGTCGCTCTTTACACCATGTTCATCGCGTCCTCGGTGAGGAAGGAGTGGATGTCGGCGAAGGATGGGCGGAGCTTGCAGTCTCTGTTCCAGCAGCTCAACATGAGCTCGTAGAGACCCTGAGGACACACGGCTGGCCTGCTCAGATATACCTGCACGAGAGAGGGAGAGAGAGTTGAGTGACAGTTTTTTCAAAGTCTGGCATCTTTTCATAAATATTACATCCAATAATAAGTATCCATCCAATATCTATACTGCTTATCCTTTGAGGGTCATGGAGGGAGTTGGAGCCAATAGGGAGAACATATAAACTCCACACAGAAAGACCCCAGCCAAAGGATTTAAACCAGGAACCTTCTTGCTGTGAAGCCACATTGCTAACCAGGAATAATAATAATAATAATGCTAAGACATTTACTCATGAGTGCAATCTATGCATCACAGGTGTTGATAGATATGACGGATGTGTTTGGTGATTTGTAGATAAATAAGTCTTAAAATCAAGTCACAGAAGTAAAACTATACAAATATTTTATCTGTGAGGATCCACTTTGTAGCTTCTAACATCTTCATCAGCTGAACAGAGCCGCCACTAGAGGGCATCAGGTATCATGAAGTACCACAGTCGTGAGGTCAGGCTCTGTTTACAGCTTTCAGTGACATCTATCTCACTGTGAAGCCCAACTAGAGCCTGGTGAGAGAACATTTTAGAAGAGTAGAGTACAAACAGTAGATTCAACTATGAAGATGTTTATTTTAAAGTCTGCTTTCTGTCTTCTGGAAAACAAGAGAATGGAAATTAAAAGAAGTTATATTTCAGCTGCTCCTGTGTGTGTGTGTATGTCTGTGTGCGCTGTACCTGTCTGCCCTGGTCTCTGAAGAACTCGCCAGCGTTGTCGATGACTTGTTCATCTGTGAGGTTGGAGTACGGCTGCTCCTGACAAACACTCAGCATCTCCCACAGAGTGACGCCGAACGCCCACACGTCGCTGGCCGTGGTGAACTTACCCTGGAAACACACAACCACACAGATCAGCTCCGTCATCCTAAAGTATCAAAGTTATTCTCCAGAAGTCAATTCTTCATAATATCATTTAAAATGGGATCATGTCCCTTGTTCCTTCAGTAGTTCTCTTCAATATCTTATCAAATATCAACCATCCTTCCCCGTCCTCTCACCATCAGGATACACTCCCAGGCCATCCATCGTATTGGCAGCACCGCTCTGCCCTGGATCCTGTAGTAGTCTCCTGCGTACAGATTCCTGCTCATGCCAAAGTCGGCTATCTTGATTCCGCGCTCGCCCCCCCGCTCTTCCCCGCTCTCGCCCTTCTCGCCTCCGACCAGGCAGTTCCGCGTGGCCAGATCCCGGTGCACAAAGTTGAGGGAGGCCAGGAACTTCATTCCTGAAGCAATCTGGCTGGCCATGGAGATGAGGGCTGGGTAACTGTGGGTAAAGATGACAGATGGAGGGAACAATAAATAAATCACTAAATGGCCGTCTGTGCATTTCCATTTGTGTGTATGTGCAGACTCTAGTCTCACCTGATGGTCGGGGAGTTGTGTGACGGCCCCGTCTTATCCAGGAGCGCTCGGTGGGACAGATACTGGTTCAAGTCCCCACATTCCATGTACTCGGTGACCATGCAGAGCGGGTCGCTGCTCACACACACTCCGAGCAGCCGGATGATGTTCGGGTCCTTCAGGCGAGAGAGGATCTTCACCTCTTTCAGGAAGTCGTTCCTACGAGGGCGCAAAGGAAAAGTCAGATTCATCAGATCAGAGACAGAAGGATAGAAAGGAAGGAGATAAAGCAAAGGATTGAGAGCGGATGACAGAAAAAACGTTAGCATTCAAGCTTCATCAGTCAACACGTTTTACATTACTACTGAGTAAACACCAAATTACATAGAAAAACAATTCCGATACCAATATATTGGCCGGGTATTCATATTTAAAAAAGCCAATGATTCTTGAGATGTCAGTATCAAACCCATATGGATTGATGTAATGTATAATGTAATTGTTACATAATATTTTCCAGTTCAACCATAAACCTTCCATTAATTAAATGAAAAGAAAACAACGAATATATAGAACATATATCAGGACAATACACATTTTTATCATATATCTAGAAACACAAATACATATCTTTTCTTCATTGTTTATTCTGTAAATTCAAACTTTACATATCAGCGCCTGTTGTCAAACACAAACACTGAATCCAATCTCTGTGAAACGCTCACATCGGCTGATTTTCGCCGGCCAACTGATAACTTGGCCGAGCTCTAGAATCAACACCCTGGTCTGTAGCTCTGTGGTTCTCAGCCCCCATCACATTTGTTTTGCTGGTCAATATGTATGTGTCGCTCCAGCCCTCTCTGACCTTCCATATAAACCCTGTGGACAATCGCTCCTCACACACGGGCCGACTCTACCTGCCAAGCACAAACTGTGTGGAGAGCCAAAGTAAATAAGCAGCTGGTAGAGTGACTCTAACGTCTGGAAACCCACAGAGAAGCATATACCGAACCAGAGTATGAGAACTTGTGGACGTCTCTCCTTTGCCTCTGCAGTATATGTTATGGAGAAGGAATGAGGGGAGTCTGATTACTGACACAGCAGCAATATTATATGATGGCTGATTGATTTGGAATTTACTCTCTGTCCTCTGAAGGTCACATGTAACCTCAAAATCACAGCTGGAAGTAATAATTCTGGTACTTTCCCCCAAAATCCCCTTCAGTATTAATAACCAAATATTGAGTGACACCAGAAAGAAGTCTATCAAATGCACTCAGTCCTGTCTGTCACCTCTACATATGAGGCTGTAATTAATATGATAAATATATCAATGATGCAGCAATTTTTTCACTAGTTGTTGTTCCAAATACAATATAGAAATACCAATTTCAACTTCACAGAGCCCAATCCACCGATCGCATGTACAGGTCAGTGCTAGAAAATGTTTTTATATTTTAGATAATGTGAATGAAGCTGCAGTCTGATGAACTCATGAGAAACTGTGAGATCAGCTGTTGGAAGAAAAACTGTGAATGAGCAGGCTCAGCTGTGGCTGAGGTCACTGACCTGGCGTTCTTGGAGGCGTCTGGTCGCAGTATCTTCACTGCTACCAGAAGAGGGCGACCTTTTCTCACGTTGAAGGGGAACTCCAAGTTGGGAAGGTCCTGAGGGTTCTCGATTTCACACAGGTGCACCTTCAACCGAAAACATGCACACATCGTTAAAGCACAATTACCCTTACACACACACATATACACACGGAAAATATTTTCAGATTTTTTCTCACCTCCCCAAACTGCCCCTCTCCCAGTTTCTCCTTGAAGATCAGACACTGGCGCGGCAGCTCTGGCAGAGGGGTGGCGTCGGCCCCCGGGCTCGAGGAGGTCAAGGCGGGTACAGCGTACGTGTTGTTACCGCTGACACCCTGCAGGCTCACAATGTCTGCCTCAGCATAATGGGGGACGCTGGGTGGTAGTGGTGGGGATACAGGGGGAGAGAGGGAAGGGTAGGGAGGGGAGCCGGGGTAGGGAGGAGGCTCCTCATGAGTCGGGGGGAAACCCTTCTCCATGTCCAGATCCAAACCACAGGCTGGAGGGAGAGGAGACAGACAGGGTGGATGAAACAGAGGGATTATACTAAAAGAACCGTGTGATTAAAAACAGCTTTGCTTTGAGACACTTAATGAGTAAACTAATCAGATGATGACAACTTGTTATGAAGGGATAGTTTGGATTTGGGGAAATTCAATTTGACAATAACTAAAAAAAATGACTTTCAGTGATATATAGAGGTATAAATAGAAAGAAACTAGAATTGCACTCAGTAGAGCAGATATGTCCACCAAGGCCCAAATACTCCACACACTCATAGATATCTGAAGGTTCGGCCCAGTATGTTCAACTGGGATCTTAGTTCAAACTGATTTCTGTCTGTTGCATCAAGCAGCAGCTCATCCTGTCACAGTGTTTCGTAACATAATTAGAATCCACTGACAAAAAATAACTAATAAATAACTAAACTTAATAAATGATTAATTAAAGCTAAGCTCAACACAACAATGAGCATTTGAACAGACACCAGTGTGATGACAATGAACTAAAATGACAGAAACCATTTTAAAGAAAAATCATTGATGTGTACTCAATGTGTGTTTTTTTTTGTGGAATTATGATCTATGCTGTGGCCAAACACCAGGGGGGCATTCAAGACGCTTTGGCTTCACTTTTGTAGAGCAGCCATGTTGTCCATCTTATATACTGTCTATGGGATAAGTAAAAACTTTGGCCTGCTGGTGGCACAAAATAAAAACTCCACAGTTGTTGAGATATTTCAATCAACACCAAAGTGCCATATAGGGAAAGACACAGTGCAATCGACAGACCCACAACACAGGCCTGGGTAAACAAAGGAGTCTGAGTTTGTCAGAGTCTGTGTTTGTGTACAAATTCCCAAAATACCAAACTTACCCTTTAGACAAAGCACGAGTCATTTCGAGTGGTGAGTGAATGAGAGAGACTAACTATGTGAGTAAGAGGAGGAACGATGAAGGTCAGACACATGCAGAGTAGACTCATGCTACAGTGTATAGCCCGTATTCTCTTCTAGATTGGACTACATGGGCGCCTGTGACACCCCTGCTCTGGATAGAAAGAGAAGAGCGGCAGGGGCCCCACCAGGCTGTGTCGGCCTGGTCCAAGGTGTCTTACCCTGGGGCACATTGAGGCTCTTCTCCTGAGCCTGAGCGGTGCCGGGGACTACCAGGGGTCTTGAGCCTTTTCTGTGATCTGACAGGAGCAGGTGATAGGCTGGGTTGTTTAACAGCAAGGCTGGGAGGGCACACACACGTAACACACACACACACACACACACACAAACAGGCACAAGACGAGGTGGGGGTACACACGGGTACCATGATATGGATCACACCCACAAGACAAAGTGGCACGTGACACAAAACACAAACACACAAAACAAAACATAATAATAACAACCATTAGCATGACAATGTTAGCATATCCATTATTGTAAAAGGAGAGGAGGCGGGTTGCATTGACACATGGAGCACAGAACAGACGAGTGAGATCAGGCAGAGTTACATCACTCAGGCCACAACCAAACACAACACCAACCAGTGAAATAATGTTTCTGTTACTGGTGTTATTTCAAACTCACACAGGCGCCCAGTAAAGACACATGCAGACCTCCTGTGGTGCACTGCAAGTGAAGGAATGCCTTTTCTTTCTTTACTCCTCTTTTTCTCCTCCCTCTTTTCTTTTTCTTCCCTTCTCTCGGAACAATAGCTCTTTTGTGCCCCCCCTGCGCTGTGCATCCTGTTAGAGGCGCTCTTCCTGGCAGGGTGGTTTGATTTACTTTTGCTTGGTGTGGTGAAACTCATCAGAATACCAGCGTTTTCTTGATTATGCATCGCCACAGCTTTTTCTGAGCTTTCTTATTGATATGACCGATAGAGACCGCAGAAGCACGGACATGGGCATGCAAATGAAGCAATCTGTCCAAACCACATGCACCATTGTAGTAAATTAAATACCAAATGGATTTTTCAACATTTTCCACTGACTCCTACCAATTGTGTGCATCTGGTTCTAGATCAGTTTCTGCCACCATGTATTCATCATGTGGTATGTTTTATTTGACGGCAGCATGCCGACATATTCTCATATTCAAGCTACTGAATGGGTTTTATGGAGAGAACCGCTCAGCTATAAGAAATGCATTGGACCAAGTAGCTACCAAACGTAGCTATGAATGCACTCTGTCGTTTGCGTGTGTGTTTAAATTACCAGTGCTGTCTCTTTGATCCCTTGGTCGGAGCAGGGCGCTGGGTTCCTGGTACTCTCCCTCTCCCTCCCTGTCGTGGTCACGGTCGTCGGGGAAAGTATGGATGCGCTGGTAGCGGCTGGAGTAGCTGTGCGTGTTGTTGATGACCACATTGTCCATGGGGACTGAGAGGTGGACCCGCAGCTCGTCACCGGACAGGCTACCCTGGGCCTGTAATGGCACATGTGATAAAAGTGCAGCGTTTGAATCCCTCAAGCAGATGGTGATCAAACAGTGGAATCAGCCTCTAATCTTCTAAACAGTTAGAGGTTAATGTGAACTGACTCTCCACATGGAGATAGAGTGGTCATCTGCCAAGAGACGGACAGTTGTTATCTCAGCTCGACATCAATCATTTTAACTTGGTTAAAGGGGCAGTTTAACTTAATTGTATAGTTAATGACACTGAGCTTTGAGTCCCACAAACTAAATGTCTTTTTCCTCCATTGTAGCAGGTTTGTCTGATAAAACCAAGGCTCCATGGTTAAATACTACTTTGGGTAAATAAGCACATAGTAACTCCTGCAGGTAAAGCCCAGTTACATCCAAATTATAACTCTAAATAAAGGTGGAAAAACATGTGTCACCTCAACTTTGACTGACCTTGCCCAGTATCTTTTTCCAGTACTGTCTCCATAGGATGACGGCTATCACAGCCAGCAGCAGGAGGATGATGCCCACCAGGCAGCCAATCAGAATTGCCGTATTACTGCTGTCAACCTTGGCCACTGGGAGACCGGCTCTAGGAGTCACAATCTCCGATCCTAGAGGAGGAAAATACAGGATGAAGTGGCCAATGTTTTTATAGCTGATTGAAGACATGCACTGTATGCCATATATTTTCCTGAACTTGTCCAGAGCGGCTGGATGTGAGAACGCAAATGTCGGCGCCACATGCTCCAGACATTTTGTGGAGCTTTACGTGCCAGTTGAATGTGTGGAAAATATCCGATTGAGAACATAGTAGGAACATGTTCAGAAATAGTCACAGTGAGCAAGTGGCTGTTTTAATGGTTGCAAAACCTTTGTTAAAATAGAGGTGAGATACACATAGAAGACAATGATGAAGATGTCAACTTGAAAAGAGAACAGATGCTGGTGTTGATGTGCTGTAAACAAAAATATGTAATTTGCACAGCATTGTGCAGCGATGTCTATCTGCTACGACTGTTGGTGTGAGTTTCTGCATTGTTCACACTGAACATTAGCTCTTTTAGCGCAGTCACACACACACACACCAGCATGTTTCATCAGGCTTTATAATCATCTGATGGGGATTGTCTGCGTGAGCGTTCATCCAATCTGCCCGCTCATACCACAGGGACTCTAGGAGCCGGCTGCATGAGAACAGAATGTGATCCCTGTTTTGCTTCTCAGCAGCTCTGTAGTTTATGTTTAATCAGAATCATGTAGCTGCTTTTCTCCTCTGAGGGTCAAGTGGGAGATGTGTTATTAAAACAAGGGACGGCAGAGTTAAAATCACATTCAGAGTGAAACTGGCTCAGCTAAAAAGACAAACAAATTCGGCATTAAATACAATACATGGTGCGCTCATGTCCATGCACACACAAATACACACCCTGCAAGCACACACTTGTAGACATGCATTTTACCTGAGAAAATTTTCCACACCACATTTCTACAAGAGCAGACAACGCATCCATCCCTCCCTCTCTCTCTCTGTCAATTCAACACCATGCTGATGCGGGTAATAAATAAACCCAAACAAAGCCGTCCAGCCACAGCCAGCAACAAGGACAAAGCAGCATACACGCCACAGAAAAACCATTTCCAGCCTTTTAAAAAGCCTGTTTTTGTTTAGCTGAGAAGAAGAGAGCGATTCCCCTTGAGAAAGAAAAGCATGCTGTTTGTTAGACCACAGGAAGCCAAGTTGTTATTGTACATAAATATAATGTACTATAACAGTGTTCGCCTTTTCCCTACAGCTGCACTGTATATCTCACACCCATGGGACAGAGGCCAGTGCCAAAGCCTGCCCCTGTAATCCCCCCTCCGTTATACTTCATACTCCACTGAGCAGTGGGACAGTTTTAAGATGCGGGAGGAGGACTAGAGAAGACAGAGCGAGCTCCCCTCCCTCAGTTCATCCCGTCAGTTTTTTTTTTTTAGCTCTTTCTCACCTGACAGCGTCCAGTTACCGGTAGTGTCCGTCATGAAGGTGGAGTTGATGGGGGCTTCTGGAGGAGCGAGGGATGGACAAAGGAGGAATGTGTGAAAAGCGAAGAAGACTCAAAGGAGAGTGATGAAGAGAGGAAATCATGGATAGCAGAATTTGGTATTATTTATTAAAAGCCAGACCAACATGTAAAAAAATAAAAAACAATGAAAGAATTTGAAGATATTTATAACCTTTTTAACTATTTTCTAGCAAGCTCTCTCCTGAACTTTAAGTACAATGAAATACTGTGAGATAATCATCTGGCGTCAACTTTAGGTTTAGTGAATCTTGGCTCGCAGCCAAAGGATTTTAGAGTTTGTGATAAAGAGCGAGGCTCGTCAGACGTGGGCCCCCTTTGGCACCGCCTTTCCTTTTGGCTCTGCTTTAGAAACATGGTTTGGACACACTGCCAACATGCTCACACTCATCACAACTGCAGGGAAGGAGACGGGCACGGTGACAAGAGGTGATGAGGCAGAAGAGAGCGGCATGGAGGGGCCGATGAAGCAGCATGGTGGGTGATGAATGGATAAAACAGAGAGTGGAAGGATAGTAAAGAGAAGAAGATGTGGGGGAGGAGAGCAGGAGGAGGAGAGTAGCAGGACTCACCAGAAGCTTCAGCAGTGGAGTTGGTGGAGTTGTGGCTCGATGTGGGTGACGAGGACGTGTGGTTCACAGGAGGAGCAGAGGAACTGATGGCGGGAATCTTGGGAGGACTAGGAGGAAATGAATCAGGCACTGTGACATCCTCCTCAAACGGCTCTGGATAAGGAGGAGAAGAGACATTTTAATAAGAATGAATCATGTGACATATTTTTAGGGGTTTTGTTCTCATGGCACAACACATCATCTGGGCGTCCTCAGCTGTTGGGAAACTGTATTTATGGTCACAACTTGTTGCTTTAAAGACTTTTCATTTCAGGAGAACCAATTATATTGTTTGTGACCGGGAATTAATGAGAGACTTATTGACAAATGTGAAGGACTGTTAGCTCGCAAACCAAGTTCCGACTAACTGTTGCGGCTTTAATCATTTACAACACATCAGTGGTTTAACCGCTCATTGCAACAGAAAGTGTTTCGTGTGGTTCTGCTCATGTGATGCTCCAGAGGAAATCCCACCAAGCATGACACAGTGTCTCTGAGTCTGTGACAGAAAACATTTAACAAACATGAACAAACAGGTCAAAATTTACAGAAATTCCCTTGAAGCCGATCTGTCAAGAGGCCAAAGACATATTACGTGAGTTTAACGTGACCTTGACCTTTCAAATATCAATCAGTAAATCTGTCTCCAGGTGGCCATTTGTGCCAAATTTGAAAGGATTCTATGGAGGTTTTCTTAAGATTATATGTTCACAAGGAAAGGACATGGGTTTGCGAGGTCACAGTGATCTTGACCTTTGGCCTTGGACCACTCAAGTCTGATGTGTTCACCTGTGAGTCCAAGTGAAATTTTGAAAGAATCCCTGAAGGTGTTCCTGAGATCTTGTGTTCACATGGCAAACATGTGGTTTGTGAGGTATAAGGTCACAGTGACCTTGACCACCAAAATCTAATCAATTAATCTTTGTAAATGTGGATCAGCTCTGGTCAGTTTAAGTTCATTCTGGATGATTTGGTCCTTTTCATTATTGGAACCGGAACATTTATCACTGTTAATGCAGGAGTCCAGCCACCCCACCACTGCTGGGTCGAGTCTCCTCAGCCACCTGAGAACAGTGTGATTACCGAGCACTTTGCTGATTCTTATCACACCACAACTGACAGTGTGTGTGAGAACAGAGGACAGTTTAATTAGGCAGCAATCTCAGCTGTAGAGCAGCAGACCTCAACCTGACTTCCAATCAGATAGGTATAATCTTAAAGGAGATATCGAATCCCCATTCCTCTTCGCTGCACTCTGTGTGTTTCAGTCTTTAAACTGGGAGACAGTAAGAACAAGGCAGCAACTGGCCGACGCTTTGAGCCAACAAACACTTTCTTATTCAGACTCTTGATACATTTGGAAATAGATTAGGAGGGTAGAGAGAGTTATGTTTGTGGAAGGCCAATGTATTTACAACTTTGACTCTTTTTGTAAAAATGTGTTTGTGTATCCTAATGTGTTCCTCAAATCTGTATTCCATAAAGTACAGCATTACAATTGTGCCAGGGACAAGACAATATTGTTGAGAGTAAAAAATGCTGATTCCTTAAATCAATTAAGGTCTGAAAAGGGTCAGAATTAGAGAACAAGTTTAGCTCATCAGATTACTGAGTTTCACTTCACTTGACTTTGAGCATCCAAAGAATACTAATTAGTCGTACACTAAAGCTGCTTTCAGACATGCACTGAACTCATTTTCCTGAAAACATCCTAGTAACATGTCCTGAAAATGCCAGACTACGAACATGTAAGAATACAGCAGGAAAATGTCTATATTTCCCAGCAAGAGAGCTGACGTTTTGTTTACATTTGTAAAACGCAACAGATGCAAAACTGGAAAAATACAAATATCTGAGGAACCAAATACACGTAGAAGACGCAGACAAAGACGTCAACTTGTAAAGACAACGAGAATCAAAATGATTAAGTCATGATCACCCAGGTGTCACCCGTCGCCTGAACGTCCCGGACTTTGTCCTGTTATTGTGAACGAGTCTGACCCGGACAATCTCCTGCTGTGTAAGGAAACCTAATTTAAAAGCTGTGTAATACATCAATCGGTTTTC
Organism: Platichthys flesus; assembly: GCF_949316205.1. Taxonomy (NCBI): domain Eukaryota; kingdom Metazoa; phylum Chordata; class Actinopteri; order Pleuronectiformes; family Pleuronectidae; genus Platichthys; species Platichthys flesus. The sequence continues at coordinate 18,386,198 of NC_084955.1, read as the reverse complement.
AGGTATCTCTTTTTCTGTTGCTTGTGTCTGTATTTTGTTATTGTTTAGACAAAGTCAAACTTCTACTGGACCTCCTAGAAAGTGGCTGTGGAGAAAAATGGTCTGCCAGAGCTACAAAACACATATCTCCCATTTAGAGATAAATAACGATAAATTGATTTCTGTTTCTTACCAGAAAGGAAGGATATCTCGCTGATGAGCAGCCAGCGGTCGGCAAAGAAGAATTGGCAGCGGAGAATCTGAGCTGGCCGGCCGCCGAGCGGCAGTGAGATGTGACGTGAGGAAGGGTCCTTCAGATCCTCCAGGGGCACGGGCAGGGAGAGGGCCGGAGACGACCACGGCTGGAGGATGCCGGGCTTGAAAAGACACTCAACCTTGCTGAATACTCGGACGCCCTGGGTGTGGCGGTTGTTGCTGTGAACCTGGAAGAAGGAAATCAAGTGTGTGAGGGAAATAAAGAGGACAGATGAAAGAGAACAGATGTGTAATCACTTAAAGTCTAAACATCTGAATTAACCCGACCTCTGTGCAAACATCTGGAAAACTCCAGGAAATCTCTGGGCCTAATCAGTCATTATTTGCGTGGAGGGAAGAGATTCAATTAACAGAGAGAATTAATGATACATCTTCATCCTGCTCAGCTGTAATTGCTTTGGCACGACTTGAACTGAGCAGGACTATAAATTAACAAAATTAGAAAAGAGGAGGGAGGAGAAAGGATGGAAGAAAGAAATTGTATGACAGAAGACTGATGGAGCAGAGCAGAGGATAAATCTCTCCTGTTTTTACAAGCAGGAAAAGGCCAAAGAGAGAGGGATCAATAAAAGCTGATTTAATATACGAGGCGTCTTTGTGGCTGGACAGAGGAAGAGGACCTTGAGGAGGAGAGGTGGAGGAAGATGGCGAGTGTTTAAAAGACTGAGTGAGAGGTCAAAACTATAGATCTCAGAGATCGATAATTAAGCAGGAGAGTTGTTTTCCTCTCAAGGAGAAGTGGTGGTAAAGAGGGTGCTCTTTATGGAAGCCCATCAAAATCGTGGTATCTCAAAATAATGAATTCATATACTAAAATTATGAATTAGTATCTCAACATAGTTACTTAGTATCTTTAAATTAGGGCTTAATATCTGAAAATAATGAATAACTAACTCAAACTAATGACTTACTCTCTCCAAATAACGAGTAAGTTTCATAAAATCATGAGTTAGTATCTCAAATTATGACTTGCTCCCTTATAGTTTCCAGAATTTGAACACAACATTCATCTTTCCTTTATTTTACTGGCAGAAATGGGCTTGAATACCTTTTAGAGGTTAGCATCTACACTTAATGCAGGGCCACTCTAAACTAATCCACATGCACACACACACACACACACACACACACACACACACACACACACACACACACACACACACACACACACACACACACACACACACACACACACACACACACACACACACACACACACACACACACACACACACACACACACACACACACACACACACACACACACACACACACACACACACACACACACACACACACACACACAATGCAGGAGGAAACAGCTGCACCTGTAACTGACTCTATCTGGACAAAATGTGCCGTGTTATTGTTGGTGGTGGGTTCCTATAAGTAACAGGAGCGAGGTAATTCACTACTCCTTCAGGGGGTACGGCTCCAATGACCTGCACCAAGCTTTATTTGAGAACATATCAGTGCATTCATTAGATTTCACTTGTTTCGGCATAAATCAAACCCATATTGTGGATTCCCTCTGATCTTTTCCTCTAGTTGCCTCTTCTTCTACATGCACTTGCAAAGAAAAGTTCTGCATAACTTCCCAGTTATTCCAACAACAGATCTGGAGCTTTGCAGACTCAGATCACAGAGAGTTCGTCTGTTGAGCGTCCTGTAGGAAGTGCAGGTTATGGCCGACAAAAGGTCAAAGAGCAGATTTCCCTGTGGGACAGCGATTAGAGGCAGGTTAAGGAACGCTGACCTGCAGAGACAAGTCGTGCCAGAGTAAGGTTCAGGTTCCCACTCTTTATTTATTTGACCTGTGTGTCTGACATATCCGTCCTGTCTAGCTAGAGTAACGGTGTGTGTCAGCTGAGGTTAGTTTGGGGAAAACCACAGGGGAAAAGGCAGGAACAACAGAATAAGCTGAGGAAAAACACTTGGAATACCGCGGGGAAAGATTTGAAAAGGTAACTGAGAAATGCTAGAACAATAATGACGATGTGAAAAAATAAAAAACAGAGAACAATCTGGATCTCAGTCAAAACCAGGGCTCTAAAAGATTACTTGTCCCTTGACACTGACTGGGGATTGGTGCTTCTCCACATGTATAGGGGGAATCCCACCCTAACCGACATTCCAACCCCCATCCAACGAGACAACAGTTATAACTCAAACTGAGTTGCCTTAATATCATTCTCCCCCCAATCGCTACATAAAGTAACCAAGAAAACCACAGAGACGCACAAACAGAATGGGATGCAATTCGGTGGCACCCAGAGAGAGCTGAGCACAGACGCACTGTCCCATGATAAACAATGGCACATTAAAACTAATTAAATGGCTGCAGAGCTACTCAAGTCAATGTACTGCTTTCTGGTGAGGAGGCAGATTAACAGAGTCATTGTCGTTTAAACCTCTGCTGTGGGAGCTCATTCTAAAGGTTGCACTGGTTGGAGCTGCAGAAATATGTAACCATGCAAACCACAAAGACATGTTTGACTGGTTCTAATCAATCTTATCAATGTGTTATTAAAATCAACAAATAGTTATTTGTTTTAACACTAGACAAAAAGAGATTCCTCATAAATAAAAATAAAAATCTAAATAGTTAAGTGACGGATTTTAAGTATCTTAGGGTCTTTTTCACGTGTGTGGAGGAAGATGGAGGGTTTGAGATGGACCGTTCAGATACAAGCAGAAAACCTTTTAATTTACGATGCAATGCAGGATGTTAAACTGAGGACCCCAGACAAAAATTGATGATGAAAGTTTTGCATAACCCTGGTGAGTATTTAAGACCCTGAGCTGCCATGATATCTGATAAGGGATGAGACAGGGATTTGAGAAAGATGATTTTCCTGAAGATACAGACACACGCAAACCTTTTAAGCTCGATGACATCTCTGATTTACAGGCAGCTCTGGGCTGTCTGAGATTCCAGTGGGATAACAACGTCCTCTCACATGCACCATCACACACAAACCCTACGAACACACACCCCTACCTGCATGTTGTGGAAGACGCGTGGTTTCTCGAAGTGGAACTCGATGTCCACGCTGCCTTGCCCAAGAGCTTCCCGGCTCCAGCCCAGGTAGTCGTAGCCGGGCCACACCCTCAGCTCCTTGGTTTTTATGAAGTCATCTCCTCCTAAGACACCGTCACACAGTTGGCCGAGGCCTCCGAACTGCATCCTGCACACAGAGCGCAGCAAAGGTTAACATGGAGATCTGTGCAGGAATAGGAATCCATGCTGCAGACGCTGGTTATAACTTTCTATTTGTAAAGACATTCATGAATCAGCACAAAAAGATGCATGAATAAGAATATTTATATAAATCCACATGCAAAGAAGCTGGCACACAAACACACAACTTTTCCTCGCCATCTCTTCACATATGTACACATACACTCCACTGTAAGTACAAAGCAACACAACATCACCTAACAGCTCCCATCACTCCCAGTCTCTCCGTCACACTAGCATCTGCTACAAATACATCTGGATTACATCTAAAGTGTTACCTCACCTGCTAGCAAAACATTTCAGCCCCATTAACCTCACAGCCTGCATGAGGAGACCCCTCCCCTAAATTCCTCCTTCACTCTCCTTTGCCCGCTGCCAAAACATTACAGCCAGGAAACAGGCCTCAAATCCCAGAGCAACTTAAAAAAAAATCTGTAATTCCCATTCCATTAGGCGGACACCAGAATAAACGATTAAGAAAGGAACTGACTCCTCTTCAGAGCTAGAATATGATGAAGAGAAACTTTGGGAATTCCATTGATCGAGGCACATGGTTGTAAATCTTGTGAATCTTTATCATCATTGGCCAAAGCTGTGTTTTAATTTATAGCCAAGACTTTAATGTCTGTACATTTCCATGGAAATAAAATCCAAAGGAGCAGTTTATGGGCATCTGTGGAAATGAGATGCTAAAAAAAAAAGGACCACGGTAAAGAAGCCCGGAGCGGCCGGATATCTTACCCCTGCTCAGTGCTGCCGTCGTAGGTGGAGTCGTTCAGGTAGACGGACATGCCAGAGGGGTGCATGAGGTGACCCACTGGAGCTGTGTACGCCTTCAACCCATCTGAGTCACACCAGGATGAAAAGATATTCAACATCAGTCATGTGATTGTTGAGATATAAAACTGTTTTTTTGTACTTCTCTATTTAAGAGTATATATCTGTCCATTTGTGGCTTGGGTAGCTTGAAAACCATTCGTCTTATCTGTCTCAATTTAGCTCATGTATTGTTGAAGGCGAAAGGATGAGCAGTGTTGAATTTGGTACAATTTAGACACGATAAGTTCAATATCGATAACCTTTGAATAAACAGATGACCTAAGGCGACGACACCTGGGACTCATCATCGTAAGAGACGTCGATCACAGCAACAGCACGTTCACACCAATTTTCCAGTTTGGGGTTCTGCATACTGAGTCGCGCTTCACTGAACTTTGAATAAACAGATGAGCAGTAGCGGTAGTGGCAGCTTCAGGGTTCTGTGGACTCTGTCCAGCACCAGGTCTTTACACGCCGCGGCTCAATTTCTGAAGGTCACTTTTACAGTTTCAGAAGGAAAAGCTTCACTCAGCATCAAACAGACCCAGCAAACTGCCCACTCCAACCAGACAAGTTTAGAACGGGCACTGTACCCATACCTTTAATTTGCAACGCTTTTCACTTTATTCATGAGCAGCCACATGTTGACTGAGCCAACATTCAGCATTAATCACGGCCGCAGTGAGCAGTCTACAGCTGCTTTTTAAGCAGTAAAACAAACGTAGAGCTCCGCTGATCAGCCTGAGTCACAATAAATAGTGAAATTTAAGCCTCTGCGAATCAACCCAGTTCCTCAGAACAGAGGTGACGTCAGCAGCGCAGACTACAGCCCACCGCTCCGCTACCCATAATAAACAATGCTGAATGTACGCGTGTGTGCAGTATGCTCTGTTTGGACATGACTGAGTGGTTATCCTCTCAGATGTGCGTCTCTGTACCTGCATGAGGGTCAGACGGGTCCATATCGGATGTAAAACAATAAACACAGGAAAGACACTCTGGTGGAATACGATCTGATACGAGACGAGACGAGAGGCGGAACGTGCGTAAAACTTGACATTCTTTAGAATCCACTTAATCTCTGGCATGTGGATAAACTGAGGTGCCCGGCCTCAGTTTATCCACATGAGAGCATATTTCAGTGACCGTCTTCCCTGAAGACAAAGACCGAAACTCGAGGCTCTTAGCCTCCGCGACAGCTCTGATTTACAGGAAGCCTCATGCTGTCGGAGGGAGGAGGATGGGGCAGGAAAGGAGGTGAGCCAGTCATAAATACTTGGTTAGTCAGTGCTGTGCTTCGGGAAACAGGGAGAGCAACACATTCATCATTGTGTGGCTTCTTTTATCTGTGCAATCCCCATTGAGGCTATAAAGTTGATGCAATACCTCAAATCGATGCAAGGGGATGCATGGCAAAAACTCATAATTATTACCATCATACTAATCCCCCCCCCTTTCCGATCTGATACGGGAGTAACTCTGGAATGATCTTAGACATATGAAATTTGATCGGAATTATCAAGATCTGGAGGACATGCCTCAGTTTATACAGAGCAGATGAGTAGCTAAGTAAGAAAGCGGGAACACACGCATACTCACCATCCCATACACAACCGTAGAGCTCCACCCGGAGGCAAACGCTCATAACGCGGTCAGCCAGGGGGTAGAAGCGCACCATGCGGGCCACGATGGGAGGGCCCAGGTCTTTCAGCACAATATCATAGGTGTTCTCATTACCGGACACCACCTAGGTGAGAGACATAAATAAAGATCAGAGAGCGCATCGCTCATCTCCCCTGATGTCTGCAGGGTTGAATATTCTCGCCTGAAGGTTCTGACTTTTTATTCAGCACGTTTACTCAAATTCTGTTAACTCAAAGAAGAGATCAAATGAACCGACTGAACCTTCTCCTGCACAAAGGTGGAAGGACGCCCGATTTTAGAGTGAGAGCTTCAGGGCCAGTTGCTGTCGGAGCCGCCTTTATTAAAACATTTACACTGGCTCGCTGTTTTATCGAATATTTGCAATGTTCTGCAATAATAGCTGAAAAGAGGAGACTCCTTTCCTAAAACTCTGGTTGTTAGCGGTCGACACTCCCATGCTCACACTGCAGAAATGAACCAAGTGTTTCCATCTTCCATCTGCACAAGGTTAAAGTTTTCAATGCATGGTGCTGACAACTCGGGTGGTGAAGCTGCTTTTGTTGCCCTGAGCAAAAATGTTAAGAGATGTAGATTAGCCGGCACAAATCCAAACTTCTCCACTTCTAAATAAATAGCTAATATATTTAATTCAAATATGGTTTCTGTCTATTCTCATTATATCTCTCAATCATATTCAACCTGTCACTTTCCTTGATTTGTGTGCACTCGTGAAGAGTCAGTTGATTCTGGCCCCATTGTAAATAGCAAAACTAAAACAACTAAACAACAACTCTACTCTGACTCACTTCTTGGCTCCAGCGATCCTTCCAGGTCATCCATTTGACTCCGTCTCGAGAGTAGCGGAGTCGATAACTGCGAGCAAACTCCTGGCCATGCCCGTCAGCGTGACGACCCTGGGTACCAACCAGAGCCAGGAAGTGGAGTTTGTGCAGGTCGATCTAAAGGAGACAGATACACACAGAAACTGTTGCAATGTCAAAAGGTCGAGAGCAAACCTGTGCAGTAAAACGAGTTTTAACATTTCTTTAAATAAACAAGATGAACACTGATTCTCCAGCTCGGGGTTCTGTCTACCGAGTCAACCGTCACTGAACAGGTGAACATCTCTTTGTGCAAACAGCATCACCACAGGCAAAGTAAACAGCCCATTCCAAACAGGCGGCTTAAGAGCTGAAACTGCACTAATTATATAACATTTAGCATTGACTGTAACAGCAAATCAGAGCAGAGTATACGTGTAAGCAACTGACCTGAAGATATTCTGATCCACCGGGGAAAACAGCTCCTGCAGGACACCACGCTCCATCCCCTTCCCCTGTGCTCAGCCTGACAGAAACAGAAACAGACTCATAAGGTTAGAGGACAAAATAAGAGAAACTGATTAACGAGTGAAAACACAACTGTACAAGTTCACTAAATCCCAGTTGCACACCCGTATGTTCACAAAGATACAAACACACCCACACAGGACTGACTACATGCGCTGGCAGCAAGCAGAGGTAAAAGGTCCTCCCTCCACTACCACCGTGTATATTGGACTCTACAGGAGCCAAACGTTTACATATAAATGGAGCAATGTTGGCTGAAAGAGAGAAAAGCACAGAAACCTGGCGATGGCTAAAGATGCACTGTAGGTAATGGAGAGAGACTGCAAATGGAAAATACAGAGAACACATTAGAGAGGAGGAGAAAGGAGCAGAGAGAAAATTACTACATTCTTCAAACCCCACAACAAGGTCTGGTGTAGAGCGTCATGATGTGTACTCGCAGCTCCTCGGGCCCGACAAGACCACACGCACGCACCGCTCAAACGCTTTCACTCACTGTGACCTTCCTCAACCCAGCCGGAGTAGAAAAGTACATACTACCACCACATATTGGCCACAGGAAGACCACAGACTTGGCCGTGTGTGTGTGTGTGTGTGTGTGTGTGTGGCACTGGGTCGACTCGTACGAGGAGCTTTGGAACAGACGCCAGGCCGCAACCACATTCTGACCACTGGGGGGGCTTCCCTCAAAGAGAAAGCTGCTGCTCCGACCGCCGGAGCAAATCACTGCATCAACTCGGTCACTACGACAGTGGCACTAGTATTTCAATCGCTCCTGTTCATCACTTGATGGGTGAGATCACCCGCTCGGACTCTGCCAGAAACCACAAGATGATGTTAACACATCAAAGCTCCGCACTGTGTCCCGTGATGGAGGGTGGCAGGAGAGGAGGACGAGGAGGGAGGAAGGAGGAATGTGGCTGGGCAGGGTTCAGTCCAGCGTGCACCAGCCAGCAGGATTAACATCACAGCACACCGCTCTGCCAAGTACCTCCACTTCGGCCTTTTCTCTCCGTCTGTCTCTGGCTTCCTAACTAAATACCAGCCAACAATTCATTCCTCTTCCCCTTGTTCTCAGCTTTCCCATTCCCTCCAGCTTTTCGCCACTCCCTCACACCAACATGCTGATATTTCACCCTCCCGGAATAACCGACTTGAAAAACACCAACCTGCTCTGCATCCCTCATTCCTCCCTAAACACATCACCCTCCCTCGAACCCTGTTTTCAAATTAATTTCTCTCCACCTGTCAACGCACCACAGCAGCGATCCACCTCTCACTTGTTTTCTTTCTTTCTTTTTTTTTTTTTTTCAATGTCAGCTGCTCACTCTGTTTTTTCTTTCTTTCTCTCTCAGTGTCTCCCCGGTGTATCTTAAAAAGAGTGAGAGGAAATAATCACTTCCACATGGATAGACCCTCGGCCAGGAGACCCAGCCAATCGGACCAGTGGAGACAAATGAACACACACACAGTGATCCTGTGAGCCTCACTTTGGTTAGGTACTAATACCATTACTTTCTACTTTGTTCCTGATCTAATAGACTTTGACAAATTACTTCAGTGTGGTGCCAACATGCTAAAAACATGTGGACAAACACCTCAGTCCAAAGTGCTGGGAAGAGCCCGTAGTACAGTTCCAGCCATCTTTTGGTTTCCTTTCATTTCTACATGGTGTGAAAACCGATCACTCCTCTCTTGAAACTTACTTGAGTTGTTTAATCCATCATGGGGAACATCAAGTCTAATTCAATCTAATTTAAAGCCAAAGCGTCTCAGTCACCCCCTGGTGGCTGGCTGCAGTATAGGTCATGAACCCTACCTTCTCCACGTTAGTGGATGGGATAAGGATCAAACTCAAAAGTCAAAGTACATGTTAAGTAGTTCTTCACCAAAGATTGTTTCTGTCCTTCTAGGGAGTTCTAAACACGAGGTGAGACATCATGATTGACGGCTAAGACTGATTCGGGATTGGTCAAATGCATGTATAGGTAGCACCTCAAAGCCATGGCTCACTCCCCCTACCGCAAAGACTCTACATGACGTCCTGAGCGCAAGATGGCTGCGTTCATATTTTAGATACTTTGGTTTCATTTCTGAAGCACACGCACACAAATACACACAAACACACAAACACACAAAGACACACAGACGCACACACACATCCCTACCTTCCATGTTTGGCCTCAGTGGAGTCAGACCAGGCGCTGGAGGCAGTGATGTCAGAGTCTGGGATGGTGCCATCCTCCATCCCCAGGGCGTAACGACACTGAGCTGCAGGGGAAGAATTGGGGAGTGGGGGGGGGGGGGAGAGGAAGAGAGAGAGAGAAGATAAAGACAAGGGCAACAATTTGATTCGTATGGAGCACATGTCCGGGGGAAACTTAATATTTCCATTAGAGTGTCAGCCCTGGTCACGGAGCATAATGTTGTTATGTCATCTCTGTGAAAACTTCCGGACTTCAAGCTTCATAAGCCGCACAGACACGGAGGAGGGAGAGAAAATACCAAAGTCTACATTAAATAGTTCCAGTCGGCTGTTTTTTTTACACCATCTCTTGGGGTTCGTCTGTACTAAAATGTTAATGTTAGACATAATGGCTTTGTTTTGCATCAGTCCAGTAAATCCTTTTATTCCCGTCAAGAGAGACACCATCAAACACAGCCATTAATTCCCACATCCACACAGAGTCCGTGCTCATACTTTATATGGTGGCCCTGTGGGACGCACTGCTCTCCACTCTACACACTTTTGTTTTTCACATTTCTTTTGACCATTTGTCTTTCCAACGAGCTCTCCGTCAAACACAAAGCCCCATCCTCAGGTTCTTCTGGTTACCAGTGCCTGGGGATTTCACCGGAAAACAAAAGAGAGAAAGAAACGGAGGGCGAATTCAAGAAGACGGACAGGTCTCAGATATCTGCGCTGCTCCAGCAGCAGCATTATCAAGTGATCCTGATAACTTGGTCCCAGGCAGGGATTACCCAGTGACCCAGGTATCTGCTCCGAAGTCAGTCATGATGAGCAGGAGGAGGGGATGGTGGGAGGGTGACAGGCCGAGGGAGGGTTCGGGTGGTGATAAAGTGGAAAGGGGTTACCGACAGTGATATGGCCTCAGAGGCCGAGGGTGACAGAAAGAGGCGGGGGTGGAGTGGGGGGGTCTATCTCATTTTCTGTCATTGAGTCAGCGGACAGGAATGTTGGGCTGCATGACAAACCCTAAAAACCCCAACGGGTGCAGCAAACACACTCATATACACACACAACTCACACATATACACACACGACTCACACTTACACACGGTTTAAACCACGCCCTGCGGACAGGTGCTCATTTCTTTACAACATTATCATCACCATCACACCCGGCCATCTGCAATCTTTCCACCTCTCTCTCCGTCTCCCTCAATCTCAGCCTCCTCTGCTTTCAACCTTTTTGTCATTTTTTACAAAAACTGCCTCCCTCAGACTCAACATTTAATTTCTGTCTACAAGGCCAAATTGTCAGGGTGTTTCTGTTTGTACGTGTGAGAGGCACATCATCTCTCTGCAACTGTTTCTTTTCCATCGACAGACATTTGGTTCACAAATGATTCAATTATTGTTCTGTTATTGAAAGCTGGGTCATAAACTATCAAATATTCAATCTTAATTTGTCACAAATACAAATTCATTGATGACGTCTTCAATATCCTAAAATATTCGGCTAATGCTAGATCAGAACTTTTAGGAACTTTTATCTAAATGAATCGTCCCGTTACGGTGAATAACATTTGGGATTTCAGGGTTTGATTACTGTTGGAAACATTATGGATAATGTAAGAACACAAGTCAACAAAATATATGACATACGTTTTTGGACGATTTTAATGAAGAAGAATTGTTACATATAATATCTTATATTAGAATTGGTATCTTAGTACCAAATACAAAGTCAAAGAATCTGGTTTATACATTTCATCCCAATTCACCAGATTTCAAACATCTATCCAATTCTTGTTGAGAAGTTTCCGTCACGGACGCAGACAAAACAACAGGATGAAGTAATAAGTCTGTTATAAAATCAGTTGCCAATAAACTTTGATTTGTTGTTTGTTTTGCTCTTTCTATAATATCATAAACTGAAAATATTTGGGTTTTTCTGCAATTTAAAAGACGTCACCTTGGCCTCACAGAAATCATTTACAGACTGGAGAATCAACGTGTAATTAAAGGAACAGGCAATCGTTTTCTCTCATTTACAGTCTCGCTGCTGCCGTCAGGAGGTTGACAGTGTCCTCTGGTTACACCTTGTTGGCTCACATTCACTAAACTCATGTGCCCCTTTCTTCCTGACATTTTGACTGACACTTTCATGAGCTGCCTGTGCATTAGCGGTCTTGCCAAGCCAGGGAAGGACCGCCCTGCCATCTCATTCTCCTATTACACTCGACTGGCTGGCAGACAGGGACAGGACACAGGATAGCCTGTTGATAGCGGACGGAGAATGAGCCTTACTGATCTGAGAATGTGAGGAGAATGTTGAGGCAGCGGGACGGACGGTTGCTGTGCCCATGGAGGGGGGGAAGAGAGGAGAGGGAGAGGGGTAAAGCAGTCAGGTCTGAGTTTGTGGGTGGAAAAACAATGAAACGTGCGGAAAAATATCTGGGAAAAAAAAGAGAGAGTTAAGCATTTGATCCTACCTGGGTTAAAAAGCCACTCGTGTTCCTCTGAAGACGACACCAGCACCATCAGGACTGTGACCACAGTGACAGGAAACAGCCGCAGGGAAGGCAAGGCCATGGCGGCAACAACACACCTGGTTACCTGTCCGGAGACACAGTGACGGCCACAGGCATACCTGTTGCGGAAAGAGAGATATTTAAGTCTAGATCCACTTCAGGATTCTTGTCAGTGCCTGTTGACACTGCACCAACAACAAAGTTTTCATTTGCACATACTGTACAGTGACACACACCTGCGGCTCTAACCCGACACTGCTGAGCTCACACACTCCTCATCTCTTTCACAAACTCCACTCTCTCAATCAAAGCCTCATGGTCCAGGGCACATAGCATGTCTTACAGTCATTTGTTTTCTCAGCGTTCGCATGCCGAGCTCAAGAACGGGCCAGACTCCAGAGGAGCGAGCACAAAGGCACATAACAAAAGTTGCTTTTACATCCTAATTTGTTTTTCTCTCTGGCAGCTGAATGCCGTGATACAATAATACTTTGCTGCCTTCAGAGTGGGGGGGAACAAGCCATTTGGTAATTGAAGATGGTCTAATTAGCTGGCCCTATTTACTCTCAAATTATTTATTCTGTTTGTTCGTGAAATAGCAATCATGTATCCAAATTAGTGATTTTAAACCTACTTTCCCTCAATAAGAGAGAGTATATGTGGAGTGCCCCGTCGGAGATAATTTTTTGGAATAAATAAAAAACAGATGACGCTGCAAGATTGGAGAAATTAGAACCAGCGGGTGTGAATGAACAGATGTCGACGTATTCCGAGTTAATGGGGACACAAACATAGTCTGTGCAAGAATAGTACAAAGTTAAAAGACTTCTCTTGTTACCACATCATTAATGGCCAGTTTCTGGTAAAAAACTTTTTTTTTTAAGAGCGCTGTTGATTCAACATTATGATCATTTTGGGGGCTGAGTTTTGTCATGTATTTTTCTTACATTTAGTTAAGCCTCATTAACACATAATATTGGAAACACACATCTCTAGATAACACAATAAAGTTCAGCCAAATGCCACTTAACAACCTCCGAATTGATCATTCAGTTGAATTAGAAACACTCTTATGTACTTTTCAAAGTGAGAGAGCACTCTATGCTTTCTTCTTGAAAAACTTTTGTGCATTTTGTCCAACAACACCCACACAATTTTAAAGAACAACTATATGAATCATAATGAAATCTTGAAATACCAACTTTCGGTTAAATGTTTCTGCCAAACAAGTTTTCCAGAACATTATGATGTCGGAGTGAAGTTGACCTTTGCAGATCTTTCAGATATAAAATGTCATCACTATATACTTTTATCGTATCAGTAAAATTGTGTCCTAAATGGCTTATAAATGAATGAGCCAAAAAAGTTTTTCGTGAGATACCTTGATCTTTGACAATCAACCTCTAATAAGTCCATTCTTCAGTCCAAATGGACTCTTGTACCAGATGTAATGAGATCTCCATGAAGCGCGTCTGTGATACTTAGCGTCACAGTGACCTTGACCTTTGATCACCAATATCAAATCCGTTTATTCTTTATAGACAGAGTGAACATTTGTGCCCGATTTGAAGAAATTGCTCCCATGTGTTCCTGAGATATTGCGTTTACAAGAGTTGCGTGGACAGGCAGACGTAAATAAGGACGGACAACAAGGAAACATAATGCCTCCTGATGGATGTTGCCAGCATGGAGGTATAAAAATAAGCACATTTCATAGCTCTTTCCTTTGTGCATATCTTATTTTTGAACGTGTTTGAGGCAGACTGCCAGTGCTGGAGCAAGAGGAAGGAAAGGAAACCTCATGATAAGTGGAAGTCTGAAGTGGGGGTGACAGCTGGGAGAGACAGAGGGGCCGGGCCGCCTTCCCTGTAGACCCTCTGTGTTTCGGCTTCATCTCTGACTAGACTGGGACAGGCCGGCAGCTGACACACAGCTGTAGTGACAGAAGATCGGAGGTGGGGAGGTGGGGAGGTGTGTGGGGGGGGGGATGTATGGAAACAGAGTGAATATTAGAGTAGAGTTAGCTCAGGGACACCAGGGCGGAGACGTTGGAACAAGAGCAGTGATGACATGGGTACATGTGTGTTTGGGAGGAGGGAGGTGGTGTAGAAAGTGACTTATGGCCTCATAGTCAGTGTGTGTGTGTGTGTGTGTGTGTGTGTGCCTGGGTACGCAGGGTGTGTATGTGGCCATAGAGGAGATCTCAGGGATAGCCAGCCAGTGCAGCTGTCCTGAATGGGAGACACAACGCACCCGATCCACGGTGCATGTGTTCCAAGAGGGGAGAGAAACAGAGAGAGAAAGAGAGGCTGACATCTCTCCGTCCAAAGAATACATGCACACATGCCAGATGCCAAAATGGTGAATTATGGTCTGGCAATATATGCGTGCGTAGAATCTGGCAACAAATCCAAAGCAATCAACATGACAACCACCACAATGTCAAAGAGTATCATCCTCGACAGTGCCTCATCGCCGTTTTGTCAATGAGGCGGAAACGGGAGAACAAACTTTTACCCGCGACGTCATTGACGCGGGACGAAAACCAGACAAATGTTTCAAGGAGCGGGAACAACAGTGACCACAGTCGTCCAAGAACATTGTTGCTGGGAAAGTCAAGTGTTGCTGAACAGCTGTGGTGAGCGCTCACAGGGAGGCAGCAGGGCCCGCTGTGTGGAGGAGAGGCCACAGCATGGAGCCCAATGGACCCTCTCACGTTTTGACTTGTGGCTAATCCATGAACGGGACTAAATTAACACTTATGAACAGCTGCTACTTGTGTCCACCCAATCAAACCACAACAACACAGTCGAGAGCAGAGAGACACAGGAGAACTTTTTAGCATAGCAGCCATTGCATCATTAGAGATATCTTGCCAGAGTCTCTATAATTAGATTGCTTCAGTTAAAAAAGTGGCAAGACTGCCTTGGCACTAGTTAGCTTCGTTTCAGGAGAGGCCCTCGCGCAGGAATCAAATGTTACCGTTCGTTATTCTTTCCACTTCCTTCCAGTTTGGTAATAAAGCCTGTCAAAATGTCAGTGGTGACCTTAAGATCATGTGCTTTTGCATTTTTAGCTCATTAAATGTATGCATTACATCACCACCGAACATTTTTCCAAAGCACAACTAATTTTAAAGAGAAGATTTTCTTCAGGATTCCTGACCGTGAATTCCAGTCTGTCAGAGCAGAGTGAACTAGAGGCTTGAAGAGACTTGAACCTTATGAGAGGTAATCAATCACAATCAATGTTTAGACATTTTTCTCTCTCAGTCACATTATCCGCAGCCAAGACACAACAGAGCTGCAGAGCTTTCATTCACAGCCAATGTTTGCCAAGTTTGGGTTTTGCTAAACAAACTGAATGCTGAGATTCTCAGCAGCTCATTTAAAAATGAACTGTTGATGACAGTTCTGTGCGACATTCACACTTATTCTCTAAAGTTTTCAAATGAAAATGAGCTCCATCCAGACCAGTATTCTAGCTTTGTAACAGAGGTAAACTCCACCCACCTGAACAGCACATGGCCATTCATGTACAATGATCATAGAAGTGGTGGTGTAAACAGGAAGCAGATTGTCTATTAAGTTGTTTGTTGCAGAAAATACAAGAAAGACATCCAACGTTGAGGTGGGCAAAAATGTCCTAATAGACTTAGAGCTGTTAAATAACTGTAATGGACTACAAAATACAATATTTATCTCTGAAATGTATCAGAGAAGAAGTATGAAGCTACATAAAGTGGAAATACTAAAGTACAAGTTACACATTGTGAATAAAAAGATTAACATTTGAGATTTAATGTATTTGTGACATTGTGTAGTGTCCAGCCTTCAGATGTGAAGTAATCATTAATCTTATTGGGTGCCTGGTTGAATTGGATGGTCTTCTCTTAACTAGGGAACAAAATAGCCCTAGCCCTAAACCTAACCCTTTTTATTTAATTAATAAAATAACAAGCAGCTAGGGGCCGAATATTAAAATCAACATTGGATAAACCCAGGATCCCCCCTCCCCCAGGCCCAGCTTGTTTTACAGGGCAGCTGACACCCCTGGTTTTGGTTCATCCAGTAAATGTTAAGAAATCAGCCTGAAACTTGAGCCATGCCACATGAGCAAATAGTACAGAGAAACGGACACAATTGAAAAAAGATAATAAGCAAGAGAATAATACTGTAATAATAAATATGATTTGCTCTCTAAGCTTTCTTGTTCCAAACACAGGTCACGTGTTCAGTCCCCAATCATGGCCCGATATTAAGTACCACGCTGCATGTGTTGGACGTGACTAATGGCCGCGGGGGGGGGAGTAGCGAGCTCTTTGTTTTGGATTTCCATCAGTGTGTGAGGACGGCGGTGAGGTCACACTCACCGCCACCCTCTGTGTCCTGGAGAGAAGGAAGCTCAAACTAATCTCTAACCCTCCCCGCACTTTGAAGGGTGGGAAACAAGGTCATTCGATGGCTACACACAGGCTTGTTTCGGTGCGACTGGGAGGCAGTGGGAGTGAATTGCTCGTCTCTGCGGGGCCACTGTTTCCTTGTTTTTACTGGAGACGCACTCCGAGGCCAGGCATAAGTTGTTTGGCTGCAAAATATCTGTTCAGGGGGTTCCTTTGGTCTCATCTTGAAATAATTGCCTTGAGCTTTGTTTGGTTACATATTAAAATATCACTCAGTGTGACACTTATTTTACTCCCAGCAAGGACAAAGCACAGCCACTCCCCCACTGCTACAGTGAAGAAACTAAGAGGTTTTAGATAAGCTTGAGAAATCCGCTCTAAAACTGAAAGTACAAACAGGGTACTTCTAATTATTACCGCTGTTGTTTTTTTAGAAATTAAAATATCAAGACATATTCCTGAAGATACGGGCGAAGGGGGGGGCTGGGTAGAGGGAGGCAGAACATCACATGTAACTTCTGCTGTGGGAATTACATTTTTGTGTTACAGCACAAAAACAACGGCGTCGGCCTTTATCACCAAAAACCCTTGAATCTCGCTGTCTTTGTAAGTTGACTTCTTCATCCACGTCTCCTATGCATCTTTCTTAATCCTGAGATATTTGTATTCTTTTGTTTTGGTCAGTTTTACATTCTCACGTGGGGTCACTCGGACATTCAACTAGGGGGGCTGGCAGGAAAAGTTCATGAAAGATTTCCAATGGCAACTGACTAATGCTGAAATTTCCGACAAATGTCAAAAGATCAGTGCCGGTCTGAAGCTTTAAGTAACAGTGGGTGAAGGTTGGTTCCGTGCTCCTCTGTTGGTCATCGTGCTGACCACACACTGGTCACCACATTGAATAACTGTGCATCATATTATTCACCTAAACCAGGAAGAGCCAGTCACGTCTGTGGAATCTGATTTTACTGAGTTTTACCACAGGAGGAGGAAGCAGAGAGGGAAAGGAAGGATGAGTCACTTAAACGAGGGACAGAGAGCTGATGGAGACGACAGGAATAGTGGCCGAGTCAGAAAAACAAATTAAACAGCAGCCGCCAGAGAAGGAGAAAGTGCAGCATCAGACAGGAGGATGACTTCAGGAGGCGGTGAATCATGAAGAAGGAGCACGGTGAGAGGACTGTAAAAATTAAAACACGTTTCCTGGAAGACTTGTGGGAAACATGAAATGACTCATTAAGACAGCTCAGCTCTCACAAAACAAAAAAAAACTATTCAAAGCAAACCTTCCCAGTGGCACCGACTCATTCGGGCAGCAGAGCAACACAGCTCATAACAAATCTAATTCATGAGCTAACACCGGCGGTAGTTTAGCAGAGCTGAGGCTCTAGGGCTGTGTAAAAACAGGTGAAAACTAATGTAACACAGTTAGTGCTCGGCTACACTGAGCAGAAATCAATCATCGCTTATAAGGGGAAACTTCTTTCCTCTTTCTTGTGGATACATGGAAGCAGATCCACTTGGCCCCTCGGTCCACTCCATAGGCAGCGCTGCTCAGCATATGCTCATGGTGGACAGAGACAAATGGTGACTGATTACCACAAGCTGCTCTGGCAAGTGAAGAATGCCTTCATCAACGGCAGCCACACGAGACTCTTTGAAAGTGTAGAGACGAAGAATTAGGCCGAGCTTGTAGACAGAGACATAATTTCTTCTGGTTTCTTTCTGATTGGTTTTGTGTTGAAGTGGCAGTGCTTGAGAAACACTGAGGAATTTAAAATAATAGGGGTTTGATTTGTGATTTGTCGAAATACTTGAGTTTCATACGATGTTACATCACTTCCCTCATTTCTCCATGCGTCCTTTACGTTAGCGTGGTTGTTCAAGCAAAACATTCACTCGAGACTGAAAGAGACCAAATCAGCTGTTTGCCCCTCTGCCCACGCAAAGTATCATAGATGCCTGTAGATTTCTAGTGTCTCCTCAAAAAGTTTGAAGTTTCTTCCTCGTGTCCTACAGTTGTCCCTCATTTGTATTCCCCCCCCCCCCACCACCACAATTTCCACTTATATTGCTTCATTTAGTCTGTCTCGTTTGTATCCGTATGTTTTCAGTTGAAGAGCATAATTACGGATGATACGAAGACAATCCCGTACGTTTCCGTATACGCATCTAATTTTAAGCACAAATGAGCCTTAAAGCACACACATTTAAACTAGATTAAACAACACATAACATTTTGTATAATGTACAAAATCTCATTCAATCCAAGTCCAGAGGTCCTTCAAACACACAGGGGGAAACCAAACCAAAAACAGGGAGTTGAGCAGTTTGTAGATACTGTTCAGTACGGCTGTCCTGTGTACTTCTACGCCTGTGGTTGGCAATGGTGATCTACATCAGTATTTTAATCATTGCCTCGTTTTCTTTTATACTAGTAATGGTGATTACTATAGTCATTATTATTATACCTGTTGCTGTTATGCAGGTATTCCCAAAAGGATATGGTGTTAAAAGAACCTTAGAAAAGAAAACAACAGGGAGGGTCTGAGGACATTTTTCACATATTTTTCAAACATGGTCTTCATTAGAAAGCCTGTCAGAGACACCGTTCCTCTGGCTCTTCTTCTCTAGTGATGAACTGCACACCTATCGTGAGGGAGCAGGTACTGAACACTCTCTTTGTTCCACACAAAGCCGAAGAATGTTACTCAAATTCCTGCCACCCTAGTTTTCAGCTCTCGTCCGTCCAATGAAGATGTCTCCTGTCTGTTTAAATCAATGAAATTCCTGTTCTGTTTTGTCTTCAGCTTATTTGCTAAGATTTGTCAAACACTGAGGACGGCTCTCTGCTTTCTACTCAGCAGGACAGAACCTCTCGGCTGAGTGCACACACACACACACACACACGTACACACACACATACACCACATACACACACACACACAGATCAGAGTCTTTCGTATAAAAAGCAACTTAGAAATGCCTAAAAATAATCCGTTTTATAAGCAATAACATCAAATAATAGGCTGATGTCCTTCAGGGTGGTCCCTTCAAGTTGCCTGTCAGGTCATGGTAAACGATATGTAGTAAATTGTCATAACTGCGTTTTAAGAGAAATGGCCGAGGGATTTTTCTGTAAAGTAAGAGACAGGCTAGTGTGCCTGGTTTGTACTTTGCAGGAACATGCGCTCCAGACTTGAGTTTCATTACCATGGACTGTAATATTAAGATAGACGACAGGACAACGCCCCAAAAGTGAAGCCAATGCGTCTTGTTCGACCCTTTGTTGCTGGCAGCAGTTTGAATCATGAACCCTGCCTCCTCCGTTTTAGCAGATGGGACATGTGCCAAACTAAAAAGTCAAAATACATTCCATGGTTCCTGTCATTTTAGGTAGTTGTCAAATGTTTGTGTTTCTGGTAAGTTTGTTTGGAATTTGTTACACTCTGGGCCCCAGACGTCTTAATGCAAAGATGGCAGAGATTTTATATGTTAGCTTAATCTCTGGATAGTAGAAGAAAGTGTAGAAGCTTTTATTTTGTATATTCTTATTTTATGTGCATGTTTCAAGGAAGCGATCTTTGAGTTTGGGTGCCCAAAAAGCGGATTTTGGAAGAAAATGATGTTTTGTGATGTGCGAGCAAAAACCAATAAAGAAGTATTTTTAGAATCACAATTAATTTATCATGAAAAAAATCACGCGATTCAGCGAACATGATGAGAGGCAGCATCTGAGCTCCATATGCACAGGACTTTTGATGTTGTGTGAAAGCTGAGATATGACAAAGAACAGCGAGCTTAGAGCTGTTAGCACCTCTGGCGATCGATGTGATTGACATGAAGTCCGTTGTTTATGAGCTGCATCCTGTCAATCAGAAAGTCGAGTCCTCTCTCTCTGTGCATGCCAAGGAAAAACACAAGTGAATTGCTGTTATCGTTTCTTGTGGGAAACAGGAAAACCGTTTTGACTGACAGAAACTGTAACACGGATTTGGTTCTCAGGGCCTCAAGCTTCATACATGCCAGCACATGCAGTTAAAACTGACTTCAGCGCTTTTTTCTCTCACTATAATTCGACTAGAATGAGAGGAGTGCCATTTCACTCTCTGGTGAAAGTAAGTTGGTGAACGACCTTTCTCTCCTTAACTAAACGTGAACCCAATTTATCTGCTTCACCACTGAGCGAAGATTAGTCCTGAATTTGACCTTAGCTGAAGCGTGAGTGTGAAGGTCATAATGAGAATCTAGCAGGTGTGTGGTAGCATTAGCATGTTGATATGAGAGCGTGGCTGCAGAGCTTGCTATGTGGATCCCTGGTTCTAGTTTGACACCGAGGCCGTTTTCGGGCTCTGGTGTGATGGCAAACTGCTGCCCACTTCCCTGAATTCAATTTGCACTGACTCAATGCCACCTGTCAGAGGACAAGTAAGAGGCAGAGCGGAGGATGAGGTGAGGAGATGAAGGAGAGGCATGTGACAGCACAGTGCTACTCTCACAATGGACAGAGAGAAAACGACCACAGACAGAGGCACAGACAGAAAGTCGGAATACGCAATGTTTCGAGGAAAAGTCCCTCCAGTATTTGAACGAAGAGACTCAGGAGGATGGGACAAATGCAATTCCTTTCCCACAGGAGAGCAAGAATTAATCATCCGGGGAGGAGCTATCGAAATGGAGAGAATTGAAAGAGGGATAGAGGGAAAGAGGGAGGGATCGCCCGAAGTGAAACGGTACACCAGAGAGAACAGGTCAAACAGGAATGAGTTCAGCGAGACTAAGCATTTTGAGTAAAAGTGAGAGAAACAGTCTGACCTAACGCAGCCTCCTAACAGACGCCTTCTTCTCATAATGAATGACAGCCAAGCAGAGAGAAGATCTTTACGCAGCAGTTTGATGTTTAGCTACAGCAGTGAGCAAACAAAAAAACACAATCTCAGAAAAGCTCCAAGCTGATAAATTAACTGATAAATATAAGGCCAGGGCTTTTCTAAAACCCCAACTGAGATAAGCTAAATTACACATCACACAGCCGTTTCCTGACGCAACTCCTTGCAGGGAGCCAGGTTCGGCCCACTCAATGTGGACGTCGGTAAACTTCGATTCATCATCTGAATATTAAAGAAGTAGGTAACCCTCGATGTGCAACACAATTTTCTTCCATGTTCAAACAAGGTTTCAAAAGCACCTACTCTGCCAGAGGCCAGTAGTAATCATTACTGGTGTACTGGGCCACGAGAGGCACGGTGTGTGCTGGCAAGTGGCAGCTTAGGCGAAAAACACCACCACAGTGAGAGGACTTGAACCGGGATGAGAAAAGAAACTAAAGAAGGAAAGACAGAGAGAGGGCGGGAGAGAACAGAGAGCACACTGCCTTTTAAAGTTGTCAGAGTTTCCAGCTTTCATAAGGTTCATCTTATTTTTCCAGAAGCGATAACTTCAACTGCCAGTTGTTGGCAGGACGTGCGAGGCAACATGATATGATTGACAGCTGGTTTTAGCTCACAGGATTCTGCACTTGTACAGAAGCATATGTGGTCTTTTCCTAACTGGATCATTAATTCAGCATCGTAGGGTTCTAAAGGGGGATTTCACTGATTGTAAAGTCTGTTTAAAGGAACTTGGGGGAAAGCACTACTGGAAAAGGAGGAAAATGTTGCATCAAGCTTTTTGTGAATCCAGGGGGAGCTGTGCAAAGTCTGAAAAATGACGTGTGGAGATAGAAAGAGATCACAAGATATCTGTAGCCAGCTCCTCATCTACGTTGCTCTAATCACTACCTGCATAACATACAGAATCTCAAACTAAACTCTTGGTTGCATTGTGGGTAATGTCGGGTTGGAATAAATGGAATAATAATGACAAAAACTGTCTGTCTGTCAGTTTTGTGATAACAACCTTATTAATATTAAAAACAATTCTCACAGTTAAGAAATTCTAAATAAGGGAGTGGTTACCTGCCAATTTGTACATTTTTTGCACATGTTGATGGACAATGAATTCGATTATATATGTATTAGCACCTGCAAATAGCTGTCTTTCATTTTGGGACATTTGCAAACACATGCAGGGTTTTAGGCGACACCTTGATGAGAGTGTGGATTTGAAGAAACCTCAGCAGCAGTATCAACCCAGTGTGCATACATTCACAAAACAACATTGCTATCTGACCGAGGAAACCACGACGGGAAAAGCAAATAAATGAGGACACTCACAGGGACGATAACAGAAAGGGAGGGTGAGGATAAGATGGACGAGCAGAGGAAGGAGGGAGGAGGAGGAGGAGGAGGATAAATGAAACATCTAGTGCTGCTTCAAAGGGAATGGGGAGATAGGAGATGAAGAAGGAGAAAATGCGTGATCACAGTCAGATGTGATCAATTAGGGGATGAAAGCTGTGCTGGATGTCAGGGTGAGATGGAGGGACAGGGCAGTGAAGGCAAGCCGGGGGAGAGGGGAGGGGTGATCTGAAAGATGGACAGACTTTGGAGATTCATAGGCAAGAAATAAAAATGAGAGATTTGCGAACTCACTGACAACTAATGCCCGAGAACACCATGGATCCCGCTTTGAAGTGTCACCGCCCATAAGACGATGAGTTTGGTTCTCTGACAGTTGCATCGGGCTCGCTCTGCGTGTGACCACAAATAACGCCAAATGCAATTAAAAAGATGAGTTGTCTAGACATGAGGTGGGAACTGGTTTAGCAGAACAGGGTGAACAGTGGAGTGCTGCATTCAATTGGTTTCATTTCCCACCAGATGAGGAACATAGCGAGAGGAGGCACCGTGTTGTCCCTTTGTGCTTAAATGAATTCTTCCACCGAGCTTGAGGTTCCCGCTCAGTCTGTTGGGAGCCAATTACGACCGGACACAGAGTTGAGCGGAGTTGTTGTCTAACACACGATTGTTATAAGAGGAAACAGTCCTCTTGGATTTGAAACACCAAAAGCATCATTGAACTCTTTCATGCGGTTTACTAGCCACATTAGCCACATTGCTATAAAGGCCGGGCATCTGTGCAAAACATGCAATTCAGTCATTGTGCGAGATTTGCCTTTAGATTTCTATTCTTCTCCACCTGTTTAGAGGCTTTTCAGCAGAGTCAACGACCTGAAACCCACACAGAATGGCATAAAGCACCGACTCCCACCAAAACAATGAGCCAGATAGAGCACAGCAGCCTGAGGTCAATGATCATCCAGACTATACAAACCAGCGTTCCCACCATCGACACCAAATCCTGCTCCTGTGTGGGTGTACGCTTGTGTTTTCAATCACCAAATAACAGAAATAACACAAAATCTCACAAGACTTTTGGAGATTATTCTTAAAATTTTCTTAAGACCAACAAAACCAACTAGAATGGCACCTCCGCCAAAGCCCAACCGACTCTCACACAGATAATAATCCCTCTAAATATTTCCCCCTTTATTTTAATCGAGAAATGTGAATTATTACCCGGGAAACATCCTATCTCCAATGACAGTGATCCTGGATCTGCCCCCTGATCCTGAGTTCTTCTCCTGATCCGTACCACAACTTTCCACAAAGTTTCATGGTAATCCTTCCAGTAGTTTTTTTCCCGCAATCTTGCATATAAACAAACCAACAAACAAACGGACAGGGGGGAAATCATAACTCTCTTGGTGGAGTTCACAACAGTGATTCCATCAAAGTTGTCGGACCAATCACTCTCCTCTCTCCGTACTTCTCCTCAAATCCTAAATGATGCAATTAGAGGCACTTTCTTCTAACTGTGCTTCGACAAAGGCAAATCAATTTTGCCTAAAACAATTCCCCTGGTGGGTGCATTTACAATTATACTCACATCATTTGTTTATGCAAGTGTTTAAAATATTCCACCTCCGCTGGACTGCTGGACCGCACTGCTGATAAAAAGCAGCTCTGTCGGGCCAACGGCTCTCGTGGGATGCTCTGGGAGAATTAGCAGCCAGATGCCCATTAGACGGGGCTCCAGCCGACCTGTGCTCGCCGTGAGGGACTGTACACCAACACTCCTTCTCACTTGAAGCCTTTGCTACAGAATGAAGAGGGAGGAGGGGCGAAGAGAGGATAAAGTGGCCTTTTACAGCCTCTCTATCTTTTGGCAAATAGCACATGGAGCCACACCAACCCCCCCACCTCCTCCCGAAGGTCTAACAATGCTACCCCTCCTCGGGACTGCATGCTCAGTCCCTGCCCCCCCCCTCCAGATAACAAACTACCCACATTAGATGGGACAAGTGACTGCCCGGTGCACTGCACACCCACTGAAACCCATGGTTGATTCCTCCATCAGGCCACATCTTACTCCTCACTGCATGCACAAACACACAGGAACAAGCTGGCAACAGAGACGAACGCAGTCACACCCCGATGTTCACCTCTCTCATTCCATCATACACAAATAAAGAGGCACCAAGCTGGAATGTGCATGTTGAGCACAACTTTCCATTGATTTCTGCAGTAATCATCTATAACACTAAACGAGTCCCTCTCACCTCCCTGCTCTCCTGGCTCATGAAAACACAAAATGTAAACATCCTGTTCAAAGTCCAAACCTTCAGGCTGCTCAACCACAAGAGTCTGACATGTTCTCTCCTCCAGTGCCAGGTCGCGCTGCCACTTAGCCACGCTCAGGTTGGTTCACGGTGATTGATTCACTCCACAAAGGAGCAACCGCCTCATACAAGGCCAGAGGTGAATGAAACCAGAGTTGATGGTCCCACTGGAAGTCACCTGTGGTGCTGGGAGAGGTCGAAGGGGTTTAATGGCGGGTGCGATGGCCATGGACCACCTGGATGTGAGGAGCTCAACCTACACATTAGACTTTTTGACTGAGGAACACATTGAGGCCTGCTGCTGTTTGAAAGCTCCACACGCAGAGGAATTACTCTTGTTGAACTTGTGAGGTTTGGTGAATGAGGTGCGACGTGGGGCTGGTGCAGAAAGCGTTTAACAGGCTGTGAGGGAGGGAAACGACTGGTGACGACCAGGAACAGTGCGAGGGTCTGTGGGGGAAGATTTGCAAATGATGGAAGAAATCAAAAGTCCATTGAGGTGGATATAAACATTGTGATAGCATTAGTCATTGCCCCCATCGGGGCTCAGAATAATGTTTTCTCTGCTGCCAAGGGCCCACATTTAGAGAGATGTTGGACTGCACGGTTTGCAACAGGACGCGACTATGATGTACACTGTCAGAGTATTTCAGCCACGCAGACACAGACACACACACGAGCACACACACACACACACACACACACAAGCAGAGACCCAGGGCGCAATGTTACACCTCATATGCTCTAACCAACTGCCCGTGGCCAACGTCCTGAGCTGCCGTGGCCGCCTCACACCGAGACTCATTGACGCCAAACCACTAAGAGACACACACACACACACGCACACACAAACTAACACACACAGACAGCGGGAAATACTCTATCCGCTGCAATATTATGATCATTATAAGCCGGGTTTGAAATGCGTAAAGTGCGCGTAAAGTGCGCGTAAAGCAGGATCTGGAGGAGTTAGTCGGTACTCACCTAAAAGACCCGGAGAAGTGCGCTCTGACAGCGGGGCAGACTCCCCCGTGAAGCTGCGTCTCTGCCTCGAACCACTGAATAATCCAACCTGAGCTCCGGAGCAGCTGCGGGCGACTTGTGTCAGAACTCAGGAAAACAACCGGGACGCTCCGGAGCCGTTTCTCCCGGTGGGTGAACGCGCACTGACACGTCGCGTCACCCCCACGGGAGACAACTTCACGACAAAGGGAGAACAAAACTGAAAAGTAAAAGCGGCGGTGCGGTCTCCGTTGTGTTCCCTCCGCTCGTGGCCGCTCACTGAGCCCGATTCCCGGCTGTGTGTGGCTCCTTCCCTCGGTCCAGGGGCTCCGCGGCTCGGCCGGCAGGCGCCACCAGGTGCTCATTTACATAACTACACTGGCTTGGTCCAATCACAGCCCAGAGCAAGGTGTCTGAGCGAATATCTCAACAGGGCCTCCGTCCAATCAGCGCCTCGTGTGGGCGGGATCTGCGACCCTAACAATGCTGTAGAATGAGATACAGTGTGAAGGGGAGAGAGGGAGGGGAGATAGGAGAGAGGGAGGGAGAGAGAGAGAGAGAGAGAGAGAGAGAGAGAGAGAGAGAGAGGAGGGAGAGAGAGGGAGAGGGGGAGAAAGAGAGAGGGAGAGGGAGAGAGAGAGGGACAGAGAGAGAGAGGAGAAGGAGAGAGAGGGAGAGGGAGAGAGGGAAGAGGGGGGAGAGGGTTTGTTTCTTTGCTACAGAGATTTGGAGAATATGACATATGATCCAGCAGCACACAGTGTGGTGGTTTCACCTTGTTAACCCTTTGCATGTTAGTAAATTGGCACCATGAGGTTTCAACCCACGTTTTTTAAAGGTTCAGTTTGTAAACGATCTACTGGCACAAATGTAATGTAACATAATCCTGGTGACGTTTTATATTTTTACTATATGTATGTACTACATACATTGATACATACTTTATATTTACATCAGGAGCAGATCCTCTCTACAGAGGCTGCCATGTTTTTTTGTTTGCAGTAGCCCAGCCTGGACAAACGAAACATCTTTTGAGATAATATGGAAACTGAAGGCTCCCACAGGTTGTCTTTCGTGTTTGGAAGGGGAGGGTGATGTGTGTGTGTGTGTGTGGGGGGGGGGGTCCTCAGCTGAAACATCACCAGTAGATGTCACTAAATTCTTCACACAGAACCTTTAAATATAATATAAACTTGTAAACTCCTTGAATTATCTCATTGGCCTCTCAGCACCTGGATTGACGCACTCAACACAGACCCACAGCAGCCTGCCTTGAAAGAAACTTTATTACAGAGCGACGGTGGTGTAACTGTATACCATTACTGGCCCTGGGCTATAATGAGTCAGATTGAAGGCTTCGCAGTAAAACACTGCACCAGGGCTGGGACCTGGAGAGTTGTTGATATGACACCCAGAGGCAATCCTGGAGTGAGATAGGAATTCATGTTTTTTAAAAGAGCCACATGTGCGTGTGTTTGAACCAGGAGTGGGACAAGTCAGACAGAGACCGACAGAGGAGGAAATGTTTAGCAGCAATTACAGTGTTCCTGTCTGTGTGAATGAGAGTGAGGGAGACTTTAGCTGGAGCTCCATCACCAACCAGGGACAATAAAGGTCATTTAGCACATTCTGACCCCACCCTGGATAAACACGGAAGGAAAGACACTCTCTGCTGCGCTCACTTCTTGTGTGTGTCTGTGTGCGTAGCTGTATTTGAGTTTATGCCAGAAATGACATGGAGATACAACATTTTCATATTCGATGATATAGATAGTTATCATGACAAATGTCTCTTTTTTATTTCTTTTAAGGTTTTCACTCTTGTTGTGGTTTTAAACTCTTCTGGCAAACACTTAATGAACAGCCAAACATTTCACAAATCTGAGGTCAATCATTTATATGTCATTCCTCCTCACTTTGTTTACACAATGCATTCAAATTATATTGGTATATATCGAATGCATCAAAAAGCACATGACCGATTTCAATGACCTATTTGTAATGGTGGGGCATGACCCAAGAAAGAAGCTGTTATATTTTGGTGTTGATCCGAAAACAGATAACAGATCCAGGATCTGCTAGATGTCGCTGAAAAGAATCAGGCATGTTTAGAAGACTAATATTTATGAGTGTTTGCAATCTGGTGAAGATCGACACAAATAACCACGACATAATGAATTTGAATGTGGGTTCATCAGGGCACAGTTGGGCCTTGGCGCAGGCATGAGCCATTCGAGTTATATATTGTTTGACATATTGTTTTATTGCCCTGTCCTACGTTAAGGTCACAGCTCCCTGCACACTCCCCCGTCCTCACCACTGTGTGTTTATAAAGGCTTAAGTCTGGCCTGGACTAGTTTTCTCTGCATATCTTTAACATCCTATCACCACTTTTCAATTTCAGAGCTGAAAACAAACCCTCCTCTTCCCTCCTCTGTGTTTAATGGTTAAACTTCACTCCGTCAACAGTTTTCTCCCTGTTTCACTTGATAATGATTAATTAATGTTTTCTTTTCTCGAAGTGTCTGATTCATAAAAGTATTGTTTGCCTCTCGAGTCCTTGTGTGATGGAGGTAAGCTCGAGTTAAAAGGGTAATGATCAAACCACTGTTGATATTCGAGAGTTATTATCTGTGACGTTCGCCAGCAGAATGTAAACCGATTCCCAGAAATGATCCTGCTGATAAACACAGTGCTTCTGGGTTCTCGGTCTCTCTCTCACTCTCCTTTCAGCTCGTGCTGTCGGGCACATAGTCCAGCTGGCTGGGCTTTGTTCGTCGTCTGGGCAACAGCAAATCCCCTGGCAGAAATGATGACCTTTTTTCAGCGTTATTCTCTTTCTTCCTCTCACCTCCTCTTCTGTATTCTCTTTTTTGTCACTCACTTTCACTTCTCATCAGTCTTTTAGCATTGTTTTACCTTCCATTTTAGAAACAGAAAAAGCTGACTTTCCCTGTAAAGTTTTGGTTTGTTGTCACCAAACACCCCCCCCCCCCCCCCCCCCCCCCCCCCCCCCCCCGCTCTCATTTTCTTCCTCCTCTCTCGTTCTCGCTCTTCATTCTGCTTTGGGAGAAAACTGGCGAAGCATAAAAAGCAGGTCTGATCCTGTGAGGAATTCACTTGGTGAGAGACACAAACACAGAGAGCCGGAAAGTTGTGTCGCTTATGAGTCAGCAAGGACAGGAGAGCACTTGATGCGCTGTGTGAGGAAAGATAAAGAAAGGGAAATGGAGAACGAGTTTGCTGAGACATCAATCATCTGCCCAGACAAAGAAAATGGGCTTTTAAACGAGAGAAAAACTGTGTTTAAAAGTTCAAATAAAAAAAACTTTTACTTTTTTAAAGGGTGATTGCATTCAGCAGAGAATTGGCATTTTCCTGCCATAATTCTATTCAGGAGGGATGACAAATGATATATGGCCTGTCGTTCTGAATGTACAGATTGAATTTATCACCTCAGTCCAATAACCCAAACATCTGAATTAGAAATAGGAGAGTTTGACTCAAAGACCTTTCATGGGACAGCACTAACACAGGCACACACACACACACTCGCTCACGGGCACCCTGTCCACCCCCTGTCGAGGTCTGACAGCTGTGCAGGGCTGCAGGATTCAGACAACACAGATCAGTTGCAGAATGTGAAGCTTGCAGTATGTTGGGAACCAGCGTAAAACCTAGCATACCAAGCATTCTCCCCACTGAAACATCTCTGCCAGTGTCCTTTTCACTGGGAATCTCTCAAAACCAATAAATGCCTCAGATTCGCGATGGTCAGTGAAAAAAAACCTCCAGAGAGCTGCACGGCTCCTTTTACCATAAAAACACTCCCTTTCTCAGCAAGCATGTGTGACCTCAAGTCCGTGTTTGGTTTAAACATACATGTATGCATGTGTGAGTGTGCACATGTGTGTCTGCGTAAATGTACAACTCCTCATGCCCCCCCACCCCTATAATGTCTGTTTACTGTGACTTGTCTGGGCTTCGTCAATATCAGTGTCACAGGCCCGGGGCAGGTTGTATTTGATTGGCCCCCGGTGAGGATCTGGGAGCGGTGGAGGTGTCAGGGGTCGCAGGGGTCAGCATCTGCTCCAGGGGGAGTTTCCTTGGCGGGTGGGTCGCGGTGGGCATCACAGCCCTGGAGCTCTACTTTTAGCTGTTGGCCGAGGAAACACTTGTGTCAGCTCCTCTCACTTTTAGTCTATTCCCTGTTGTCTTTCTATTTTTAAGTTGGACATTGTTCCATTTTCTTAAACAGTGAAAGAGCCTCGAACAGTGTGAGTGGTTGTGTGAGGCTGCACCTCAAGACAAGACTGCTTTGACATGACACATGTTAATTTACATGTTACCCATCATACCACTCATTAGCACTTGACACATGATAATCTATTTGTCTTAGTTTGCAGGTATTAGGTCAACACACAGTGCTAATTCAAATGTTTGACCTGCGATGTGACTCTAGGGGAAAATAGAGAAAAAGGTATTTCCGAGCACTAGATTTTCATTTTCAAACCAAAAATATTGCTCACTTCTACAGGAGAGCACTTTCGCACAGATGGATTTCGCGGCCTCACACCATCCTGCTGCTTCTCTCACAGATTCAGTATATCTGCTGCATAAATCCTATCCTCTCTGGAGGCGTCCTTGTTACCGTGCAGCTGGATGTGTGTGTGAAGTGAGATGAGCTCAGTGTTGTCAGGGGAATGTGGGGGAGATATGGGTTGGGGTGGATGGGAGGCTGTGGGTGAGGTGGGATGGTCCAGATGACCCCTCGCACAGTCAGACGAGTCTCTGGAGATCCTCTCAGCTGTAGCGGCGCACTTGTGCCACCTCCTCCCCGTGGCTGGAGGGGGGGGGAGAGGCAGGAGGGTGGGGGGGTGGGGTGCAGACTGTTTTTGGGTGTCAGGTTTCTCCCCCCCATCCCAGAAATCCCCTGCTATTCATCTGTGCACACACACCCACACACACACACACACACACACACACACACACATCTAACAGCGTTGAGGACTGCTGCCCGTGCTATGGTATTCAGGAGGCTCCCAACTGTCGCCCTCTGTTCAAACTGTCACTGCGGCCGCTCCAGGATTTTACTTCCCCTTTTCCTCCCTCCCACCCCCCCCCCCACCCCTCCCTCCCTTTCTCACCTGTCTGAACCACAGCCGCTGAATGAATGGCCTTCTTTTCCTCTCCCATCTCTCTGCTCTGCTAACATTAGCGCCCGCTGTGGGAATTATTCAGCACAGCCGCGATCGGATGTGCTCTGATGTTCTTTGTTTGGCCCTCAACCTACTGTCTTCACCAATTACATGTTTAGTGTTTCCACACCCCTGCTCTTTGGCTCAGACGGTTTAAACTTGGCGGAGCACTGTGTCTCACGGCCATGACATGTTCCCAGGATCTTTGTCTAACAGACGTATAATCATAGCTATCCTTTAATTGATTTTTATTAATATCCAAATTGGCCAAAGCTCGAGGGAGAGATAAAAACTGAGCTGAGTTATTTGAGCAATTTTGAATGCCCTGCCCCGAGTTTTATCGCCGTGGTAAGTCAAGTCTGATCTTCTCCCATCTCCAAACCCTGGATGTCTAACTCTCCCTTCTTTTAAACTTTCATGCAGGCTGTTGCTGGCTCTTTCCAGTGAGAGTGAATGTTGTGGCAGATTTGAAGGTGCAGAGGACAGGGTGGGTGGGTGGGGTGAGGAGGAGGGGGGGGGGTAGGGAGGAATCAGAAGGGTGCAAATGAGTGCCATTGCAAAGCAGTGAGAGGTGGCGCTAAAAATACCTTTTGACACATGGGCTCCAACTCACAAACAGGGTCAGACACAAACACTCTCTCACACACACACACACATACACAGACAAACACACACCACACACATGCATACAAACACACACAAGCCAATGACCAGTTAGGTCTCATTCATGCACAAGCAGGCAGACACACACACATACTCACTAACAGTCATGTCTCCCTGACTTCAGAGGACATTATATTGATTTATATTGACTGACATTGATTTCCTGGAGACTTACTCCAACTTTAACCATAGTTAGTACCTGCGTAACCCTAACCTGAACCCTAACCCTAACCCTAACCCTAACCCTAACCCTAACCTTAAAGGTTCAGTGTGTAAGATTTAGTGGGTAAGTATCATGTTCCAAACATGAAAGAGAACCTGTGGCAGCCTTCAGTTGTCCTAAAAACTCAAAAGGTGTTTAGTTTCTCCAGTCTGGATGACTATAAAAACATGGCGGCCTTTGTACAGAGGACCCATTTCCCTATATAAGTATAAAGTATTTGAATATAAAGGGTCCATTTTAGGGTTAAGAAAACAGCAATTTATACAAATTAAATGAAACACACTAGCGAAAACATCAGTAGGATATATTCAATTTTTGCCAATAAATCCCTTTCTCCAAAATCGTACACACCGGACCTTTAAAATTTGTCTTCAACTCTTAAAGTAATGATTTACATCGTGCGGACTAGTAACACACTTAAACAAACAGACCCACACACACAGTCTAAATACACAAAGCCACACCTATTGACAGTATAAATGAGCTATAAAACACTGAGCCCCTCTGAGTTTGTGCTGGCAGTGCTTTGTGTTTCACAGAGCTCCATCTCACCAGCGAGCCGATCCTTTCCACACTCAAACTCAAGTCCACTGAACAAACAAACCCAGCTGCCATATTGTGAGTCTCTGCAGGGGGAATATGGGAGAAGCGTCTCTGTCCACATCGTGTTGAATGCTCACTGTGGCAAATATTGTTTCTGAGTTCCCCCCACGCTGACGTGCCGCTGGGACAGTTTGCCAAGTGCTGAGCGCCAAAAGAAAAGAGTCTGTTGTTTCTTCATTGTGCTCGGTTTGTGGCAATATGGGTGTGGTGCGATCACCTGCATGAGCTCTTTATCTCTTTTAACTGTACATGTCTGCACTGACTAAGAAAGATTTAACCTGAATGGAGCTTAAATCTGTGCCAAAACTTCACCAATATTTAGATTCTAAAAGCTAAGCAAGATTACACAAAAACACCTTTATGGATTTCCCTGAAACTTGGTGGAAAGATGTGCTATGGGCCAAGAAAGACCTGGAACAGGATTTTGTTTTTCTTTCTCAACATTGCAAGATGGGCACAAGGGGACTGTTGGAGCTTGGCGGAGGTATACGCTCCACTGAGTGCCATTCTGGATTAATATCAGTGGACCAAGCCCTCGCCCTACTTAAATAAAAGTACAAATACAAGAATCTAAAATACTCAAATTACAAATAAAATACCTACATCTAAAGTCCTATTCATAAGGATATGTAAAAGTACTCTGCAGAAAAAAACACCCTGTGACAAATACTGCTTCTTAAGTCTTACTGATGGATAAATGTGAAGCTTTTTACCAAAACAGCTATGTAGTTTAGTTGGTTCCTAACCAGGCGGCCCACTCCTCTGAGGGGTCACATGATGAACCCCGATGAGTCGTGAGATGATTAATGGGCCGAAGTTTAGGAATGTCTGTTCGGTGGAATCACTAACAGTATGTGACTAGAGGCCTCAACCACCGCACCACAAACTGTGTCTTATTTAATGCTTAATCCTCATCTGAAATGTAGCAACTATAAAAAGTTATGTGCTCTGTTACTTTCCTCCCCTGTCAGTCATATGTTTGTGGAAAAACAACCCAGAGAAGAAGCCGAGGAGGACGTCCAGCCTCGTCACCCCCCACAGCGCTACTGGAGCATCAGGACGTGAACCGGGGGGGGGGCAGAGGTGAGGACAACTGCCTGAGCTGTAAATCAATGTGTGTGTGTGTCTGTGTCTGTGTGTGTGTGGTCTCTGTATATCAGGGAAAAGTGCGTGGATTTTCTGGAACAGATTCACCTACACTGCCGAGGTACACGAGAGAGGAAACGATCCAATAAAACTGCAGGAAAACTTCACTGTGAGACCAACGAGTCCGAACACACACACAGATAGAGCTGTTGTACCGCCGGTGACAGCATGCGCTCACAAAACAGCTTTTACAAAGGTGATAAAACAGAGCGTTGTTGGTATTATACAACCCCATTAACACCAGACATTATTCACATGTGCACAATCAGCTGAATGCACCTGACCATTAACTGCAGCTCAGATTCAGAGCCATGCTTTCATAGCCCTCTAGTGACCACAGATGTGTACCTGCCGGATGAGATGTACAGCAGAAGTTTAATTCACTTTAATGGGGACTTAAAGTCAGGTGGGAGACTGTATTTAATTTGATTTTTCCAAACACACTTGTACCTTGACTTCTCTCTCACCCATACCTCACCTGTATGTGTGTCTCCACGTGTGTGTGTGTGTGTGTGATGTTAAGGCCCAGGGGAGCACACAAACCCAGACTAATGAATTGTTCTGCTCTGCCTATGCTCCGGCTCTCATATGAAACCAATTCATTACCGCCTGACCTCACCCACATGTGAGCTGGGGTCACGCGGGGAGCACGCACTGGGCAAAACACGAGATGGGGGGGGGCGAAAGGTGAAAGAGTGCAAGAGTCCCTACAACAACCTGATTGCGTCACGAGAAAGCTCTCCAAGAAGAAGGGGGAGGAATAAAGAGAAAAGAGTGAATTCAAACCACATGGGCACAACAGCAGAATTTAATTAACAGTTTAGAAATTTACAGTGTCACGCACCAGTAAATCTGGGGTCTTTGTCTGGGGGCAATTATCGCCGAACGTGGTTTTAGGGCCACAACATAGTTGGAGCTTTAGCAAGGGGAAATAAAGCAGCCAGGGGATCCGGCTGCGTTTTGGAAACAGTTTGTGATGATTCCTCAGAGTTTATCTAGTCAGCAAATAGCTTCTCCAAGTATCGCGCAAGTTGGCATTGAATCCAAATGATGCAAAACGGGGGGAATTCCACCCACTTCCATCCCGTAAATAATGATTATAGCCGTCCTCAGCGGTGATTATCATCAGACTGTCTCAGCTCCCTCGTGAAAGGTGCCCAGTGGGTCACAATACACTTAATGAGATAATACTGTGGCAGCAGCCAGATCCACTCTGACAGGAGGGTTGGAAAGGCGTCGACAGTTGTGAATAATTGAGATAAACACAGTTCAGTCATCCCACAATAACACTGACATAAAGCCTTCAAATTGGACGTAAATCTCAGGGATATGTTTCACATTTTTACCAGATGACTATGGAAACACATTTATTAGAAGCTGGGAGAGGTGATAATTTATTCCATATGTTTCACAGTTAATAAAAGCAGCGGCGCAGTGGACAAACCTCTGAGTCATGTTTGAGACATTTTCTTTGTACTGATCATATCCTGCTTTTTTTTTAAGTCATGTAAGACACATGACTTTAAACTGACCATTAGAAGTGTTGGATAAACAAATCCTGTTGTTATAGATGCAGAATCACAACATTTCCCTGTGCAGAAGCGTTTCAAGGCCTCTTTAGAGGACAAACAAATCACATTCAGTGCATACCAAGTATTTCTATTAATGAAATATGGGAGTCTTTAAATGTTTTTTCAATCTGATTTATGACATTGAAGCTATTTCATATTGATTTATTTATTTTCTGCAACTCCTACTCAGGTTTGAGTCTATCCCATAACCTCTTCGCCATAAAAGAGATAATGATAATGTGCCCATGTGTAGAAATATTTAGAACAACTTTACTTTAGTTATTAATTATATCTCAACATCTACTTGACATTCAGGCTGTATAGCAAGTGCAGTAATTAGTTTGACAAAGCTCATCCACTTCACAAACCCCCCTTTATGTCTTAGTCAAATTAATTAAAGGAAAAGTACAGAACCTAAAATTTAAACCGGGATTACGTGCATTAGAAATTAATTAAAGTTACTTGAGGCATTGTGGGTGCTTGACTTTTTTCTCCAGTAAAATGAGTTGCAGACAGCTTGACCTTGAAAGAACAGACTTTCCCTGACAATAAACAAGATATAATTAAACACAATAAGAGCCCACTTGCAAACCCAAAGACGGTTCTCGATGATTATTTTCTTTTATTGCAGAAAGCAGTCCAGTTCATCATCATCAGGTATGGTAGGAATGAAATGAGGAAGGCAGCAAGTAGCCTGAGCACACCTCAAGCCTTCACAGCATAATCTCCAGATACACTCACTTTTAATAGTTCAAAACAACAAAAGAAACTCCACATCAACACGGCCAATCATCTGTCGTGTTTATAACAATATGGTAGTGTTGAGTATCTGATTTAACATTGTACCAATGGTAGACATGATTGCATGTGGCTGCAGTGTGATGTATTACATAGTAACACAGCACTGTGCTATAGACTTCCCATGTGAATGAGGTACGACAGCAGCACACAATAATAATATTACAGCACTCAGGATTGTAGCAGGGCTATAGCAGATCACAGAGAGATAAAGTGAGAGAGACCGGTCCAACTTGTCTTTAGAGATGAGATACCAGTATCAGAAATTCTACTGATACTGCTGAAGATATCCAGTTGGGCATTGGTGACAAACTACACACAATCTATGTAAAGATCCGATAACAGAAATCACTTCTTCTTCGTTGCTGCTCTACTTGTTTTTTTCTAAAGAGACAGTTAGATAAAAAAAAATATGAGAAACATTTGCAGGTTGCAACAGCATTACAGGACCAGAGCTTCAATCTGACCCTTGTCTTGGTTACTGTAGCTGTAGAGTCTCTCTCTCTGTTGTTAAAGTAACTGTTCAACATGTTGTTAAATGCACTTATTCACTTGAGAGCCGAGATGAGAATATTGATGCTACTCTCGTGTCTGTATGGAGAACGTTCAGCCACAGCTTGCAGTGCCTCTAACGCTCAGTCAGGTGAAGTTAATACATGGATGCCTGGTTCCAAGAAACAGTTTCGCCCATAAATGCTGAGCTTAACTAACTGTCTACTGTCTCTATCTGCACATTTGCCGTACAGACAGGAGAATGAGATCAATGTTCCTATCTAACTTGGCAAGGAAGTCAATAAACAGATACACCAAAATGTAAAACTATCCCTTTAACAAATGTTCTATTAGTTCCACTGTGCTGCCATTAGCTATTGAACGTGTTGAATGGTTGCAGCCAAATCCTGCACTAAATACTGTAAACGTCTGTAAGCATCTATGGATAATATTTGTAGTAGTTAAAACACTACAGGTTAAATTCCTGAAACGGCCTCGTCCAGCAACGCAACACTCCTTCCCCTCCCCGCATCCAAGAAATGTATTGAAATGACCTGGGTATTGTCTAGAATCACACCAAATAAAATATCAATTTCAGATACAGAATAATCTAAATCAAAATCAAGT
This sequence comes from Platichthys flesus, assembly GCF_949316205.1. Taxonomy (NCBI): domain Eukaryota; kingdom Metazoa; phylum Chordata; class Actinopteri; order Pleuronectiformes; family Pleuronectidae; genus Platichthys; species Platichthys flesus. The sequence goes on along the minus strand of NC_084955.1, from coordinate 18,348,883 downwards.
TAATTAAAAAAAGAACGAATAAATGAACGTCTAACTGAGCCGTAATACTGCTAACTGAAAAAAGTGTAACTAAAATTGTTTTTATCTCCCGGAATCCACCCTTTAACCAAAGTTGAGACATAGCATGCTCAATAAATATGATTTAGAGTCGAGGTCTTAAATCTCGAGGTGCTGTGAGAGCCAAAAGGCTGCTCAAGTCAATGACATCTTGTTGACAGTGCCTAGGATTCATTTTCTTTTTTTATTCTCTCTTTTGGCATCACAGCTGTGAGGTCACGTATCAATAAAGGTATTGGTTGGTTGATTAGTTCAGGCTGAGGGAATTTACTTGTTCGTTTGTCTTATCAGAAGTCAATGCAAAGAAAGAAGATATAATCTAACCAATCAAAATGCAATCATTGAAGCAACATTCATGAAGAAGCTTCATCTATGAACAAGCAGAGCATGGGCACATTATGGAATACATGAATATGCTCTGTTTACTATAGGGAGGAGACGGGGAATTCATTAGAATCGATCATGTTAATGTACAGAGAAGGTAATGGAGTGGATGCGCAAGAAATAATGAGAAGGAATGCAGCTTTTGGAAAAAGAAGGAATGAGAAATTTACTGGGGTTGCCGGGGAAAAGTCAGGAACTCATTTCTTCTGCTCATCTTTCCTTTCGGTATCACTCACACTCATTTTCTCGAAGGACGTTGTACATGTTGACAGTGAAGCCAGATGGCTTTTCTTCCTTCGGTTTTGGTTGTCCAATCCCCTCATCTTCATCATCCCCATCCTCATCATCGTCTGCATCCCTGTCTCTCTCTTCCTCTGGCTCGGAGCTGGACTCTCCTTCCTCCTCATCTTCCCTGTCTCCGCCATCTTCCTCCTGGGTCATCCTTCCCAGTAGAGCCATTATTTCCGGTAGGTCTGGGTGATTTTCCCAATGCTCTGTAGACCATAAATAATCATCATGATAAATCAATTCTACCCACCTACTGTTTCAACTTTGCAAATACACTTGAAGCTGAAACCATTAGTCATGGGAGAGCATCCTTTACCTTTCAGGCAGCTGTAGCCAGGTGGCCTGAGGCAAAGGCACAATCTGCCGTCAACTGCCAACCGCAGGAGACTATTGGCTGCACGGTAAACGTCGTGGCGAGCTGCTTTTGCAGTCTTGTATCCTCTCCTCTCCGCCCAAGCTAAAGAACGCAAAAAGTGATGGAAGAGACAAGTCTTGGTGACAGTTTTACACATTGGGGAAATTCTGCAAACAAGTATTATCTGTGTTACCAAACAATAATATGGCTTATTCCTTTGTGCGATGGAGAAATGCATCCAAATGAGTTTACATTCAAATGAACAAGGGAACTTAATTTTTTTTTAAGATAATTTCACAAAATGCTATTAGCACAAAATCTGGGGCAGACAATTATACAAAAGATTCCAAGATTTACACCTGTTTCAGTAACAACTACTGTATCCAGCGGTTTTAGAATATTTTAAACACTTTTTTTGGTGTAAGAACATATTTTGTAACTAAAGACATACACCAAACAGACTACGTGCTGAAGACAAGATGGACGTGTCAGATACTATTGAAATAAATACTAATTGTTTGTTTTGGTTTTTCAACAGGATTTTTTAATGAGACGAAAAAAGATAGAATGACAAAACTCTCTTCACTGTCTCATAGAGGGAATTTTCTTTTTGATGTGTATGGTAAATGTGATGATATTTTACAATCGATAAGTGCCAATTAACTTGGGGGCTGGTAAGAAGTGGTGGCACAAACTTTTACAACCTCACACAACATTAGATGTTTAGTATGTCAGTGACTCATCTTACCTTCACACACATCCCAAGCAGTCCATCTTAGCCCCTCTGATCCCTGGTCTCCAAGATGGGGTTTATTATCCAGCAAGCTGGGATGCTTGAGCTTCAGAACAGAGAGGAAGGGGGTCCTCTCACACAGATAACCCACTGAGCTGTAGGGCTCCTGCAGCTGAGACACTGGGTAGATGCCTGCCAGAATCTATCAAAGCATTAAACAAAGGCCGAGATCAAAACAAAAAAAAAAACATGACGTATAAAGAAAAGGCTCAATGAGGAAATTCAAACAGAGATCTAAAATAATTTTTGAACATGGCAAGGTTGTATCCAAAAAGAGAAAAGACTGAAAAGTTGAGGAGTCATTGCACAAAATAAGCCTGGTATAAGGTGGTGGGGGGGCAAGAAATCAATTACCAATTTAACCAGAATTGTGTGAATGCTCTGTTCAACACAATTACGTTTCCACTGAGTCTAAACAGGCGAGTAAACTCAGAGTCACATTTGCTTTCCAGAACACAGAGTTTCGTACCTGTAACTGTTTGTTGACACGCGAGGGAAAGACCAGTCCGGGGCAGTCGCACAACTTCACTGTCGGGGTGAGGTAGTACGTCTGGAAGTATTTGGTGTGGCCTGGTGTTCGGGACACACTCACCACCTTCCTCCCCACCAGGGTGTTTATTACAGACGACTTACCAACATTTGGAAAGCCTAGAAAAAAAACAGGATGGGTTTATGTTTAATATCAAATAATGGTCTTCAGCTCAGTTTGCTAATACAAATTTAAATCTAAAAAGGTAAAGAACAGTTCAGACAACCTGGATTGTATTACTTGCTTTACATCTTTTGTCAGGCTGTAATTATCTGGTGTTACTATAAAAAGACAGTTGAAAAATCCCACTTAAAGTCTTCATATTCGTCTTTCTTCACGAGAAACTTTCGTTGGATTTGTTTGAATAACTTGCTCGGTCAACCTGGTTACATGGCTCAATTAACACATGGATGTCTCATACCTATACAACCCAATGTGAGGACGCCATCTTTGTAGAGCTCTTGTGATGGGCTGCTCATCTCCATAGCACTGTCAGTTTGATGCTCCACCAGCACAGACTCCGCTGCCTCATCCGATTGGTCCCCATTCGGTCTCTCAGAAACAGCATCTCTCTTAATCTTCTTATCCCAGCTGGAAAGGTCAACTGTGACGAGATGTGGACAACTTAATGCCTGCGCTGTTATAAATGCTTAATGATAAGTATGCTAGATGAAGAGCACAAGCCCACCTCTCCCAGCTGTGATCTCTTGACAGGCTTTCAGGATATCTGTAGGACCTCCACCATGCCTCCAGTCAGCCTTCGTTCTCACCCTCCTCTTCTGGAGGACTATAAACCAGCAGAGCGAGAGAGAGATAGATGGGTATTCTTAATGTCTGTCTGATGTTGTATTTTTCTGTGGCTAAACTACAATCCAGTTTTTTCCCTTCCCTGTATTCTCCCTTTCCTCACCTGTGTTGTAGGGCTGCCCAGGGTGGGAGGTGAAGCAGACTATTTGCAGGTGGGGGAACTGAGAGGTCATGTAGTGTTTCCAGGCGATCACCAGTGGAGGAGGACAGAGGTCGGCTTTGTTCAACACCAGCATCACCTGCTTCTGCAGCTCTCCTGTGATGTAGTGGTACACGGCTGGAGGGAACTGCAGCACCTAGGAGGTTCACATGAGGACACACCTCGTTAAAATAGTAATTATGAGTCATTCGGCAAATAAACCACTACATCATGTCATTATTAATAGGCTCAAGATCAGCTTTGCCGTTTTTAACTTAGTAATGAAACTAGAAACTGGAACTAAATTCACGCCACATTAAGTAAATCGAGAATAAGACTTAGAAATAAAGTGACAGGAGCACGAGACTTGTGATTTGTTGAGAAGAAATTACTTTCTGTTAAAGACACACACACACACAAACACACACACAAAAACACACACTGAACAGAGTAGACTATCTAACCATTTTCCTCACTTCATTAACAAGATCACAACAATAAATGTATGCAGTAAATAGTAGTTTATAGAATAAACAGTGCTTGATTAACAGTCTATAACATATGAGACGCTGCTGCATTGAACTGCTGATTGAACGATCAAATTTTTCCAAAACACTTTAATTTGTCATTAAGAATACGGGCCAAGTTTTGCTGTCACTAAACCCAACTTCTTATATACAATTTGATTCTATTAATTCAGACCCAACAACATTTCGTTTTACATTAATAAAAGGAGGGATAATATTCTTGTTTACTTTAGATTATTTCCCTGACTTACATCTTTGGTCAAATGTGTTATTACTTTAAATTCTTACCAAGGGAACAAGAGTATATATCTATCCTCTCAGCACAAAAATAAGCATGTAAAAATGTTATAAATAATAAACATTTCAGGTTTGGACATGGATCTTGACTGTGTCTCCATCTAGTGGCCGGATTCATTATGAAGGCTTATGGTAAAACAATCACCTACCGGGTGCCTGATGTCCACAATGAGCAGAATAATATCAGACATCTCCAACACTCTCCATAACTGCCTCCATGTCTGAAACAAAGGAAAAGGAAAAGGAAGTAGGGTTAGGTTTAGTATTGCTAAAAACAAAGTTAGGTTCATGAATTTACAAATATCTGTTGTGCTTCTCAGCATCACAGTTCATTATGAAAGAATGTTCAAAAAGAAAAAACTACTTTAGGTTGATATTTATTATTACATTTAAAGTATTCTCTATGTTGATGATATAAAATCAATGGTAGGCCCTCAAGACAAAATAACCTGTTCAATTATGCAGTGTATTCATATGTGTTCCACCTGATATCATGTTGATCCTCTGCACCACTTAAATACCCATCGTCTTGAGAATAATCAGTCACTTATTACATCACCAACTGATATAGCGCTGCGTCTGCTGTGATGTGCTGCCTGAGCTCAGCCCACACACAATTAAATGATCAGCAGGGTTTTCTTTAGTTTTGAAAAACAATGTTATCATTTCACATCCTGAGCAATGGAACAGCATGGAGATACGATTTGATGAAACTCGGTTCCCAGAGAAAAACAAGTCATTTAATTTTTACCATTCTCCTCATGATGCAACCGGAATTAAACATTAAGTTTATCGTTCACCCTGGAGTTATACGCTATATAACATTTATATCTTTCAGATTAAAGTAGCAAACTGAGACTGCAGGCTGATTCATTTTTACAGGCATCTCTTTTTAAACTTTTCTCTACCGAAAAAAAGACAATGGGGATAAAAAAAAAATGGAAGCAGGTACACTGAAGAAATTATGAATTTAACTGATCCTGGTTCACCAGAAAATTGGTAAGGTCTGATCTGTATTTTATTCCTTGTCATGTAATGCAATGGATGGAGTTGTGTAGTAAGTGCCATGTTTCCTTAATTAAATGTATAAGTTATCACCGTTGTCCTTATAATTTTAGGTCCCTGGGACAATGTTGATGCTTGAAAAACCCAAAAAATGGTGGTAGTCCTACAACTGTTTCCACAGTCTAGGACTTTAATAATCAAAATGTTCTTAAGAGTGCATCCTGTTTGTTAAGTTACTTACCTCAAGATTGTGCTCAAAGTGGCTGAGGGAGCCAAGTGGGTTCCTGGAGTGAAGATCTTCAAGATATTCTCTGTATGACTTCTCCTCTTTCTTCAGCAGGTTCTCTCGCGTCATTTCATAATTCCAGGGCGGCCGTCGTGGGAAACCAAGACCTAGCAGTGGATAATCAAGTTTCAGCGTGTCAAGCGGTGACCCACACTCCATTCCCCTACTCCGCTCATCTCCTTAAGTCTTGTCATGTGGTAAGCATTTGAAAAACAGCAAGACCTTTATCTGAGGGATAGATGTCATCGATGTTGATTTCTAGTTCTTTATCTGACACTGGCGTCAAGAAGTTCTCCATGGCCACCTTCTTCCTCTTTTCCACCTCCTCTTTACTTTCTCTCTCAAAGTGAAGTCGGAACCTGAAGAGAAAAGTAAGAAGGGGGTATTAACACTTTGTTAGACTATGGGTCACAGATCATAAAAGCAATAATATTATATAAATTTTATATGTGTGGTTTGCTGCAAAGCATGTATGCTTTTTTAGGTTTATATATAAAAAAATCATATCACAATAGACACAGATGAAAGTGAATCAATGTGAGTATTATTAATGGTACTGACAACTCACCTGTTGGGATCATATCTACCTTCTCTAGTGGAAGGCTGCTGGTTCATTCTTCTAACATCAGTGGTCTCACTGTCTGAGGTATCCGACTGTCGCTCTCCTCCTCGTTCCACGCTCGCATGACGGCTGCTTGGCCCAGAACCTGTGTCACCTGGAAGTGTTGGGCAAATACCAGGAATAACACATTGATACCAAGATCTACATCGACATTGGACCTGGTTGCCTTTTACGCTTGAAAAACGATCAGGCATTTGCCCAGGGTAGAACCCATTAAAATGTTGGTGTGGATCGGAAACAGGGGGCAGATTTAGGATCGTTTATTGACTGTCTTTAACATTTCAATATAGGGGTTTGTATGTTTTGTATTGCCTATAAGATAATCGTTCATGGATCTTTAAAAGGCAAATTTAGGGGACTGATATTTATGAGTGTGTGTGATTTGGTGCAGATCCAAATAAAAATCTGGATGTAGTTTATTTAAATGCGTTTTAAAGGGTCCTTGGAGGATGAATGGCCTCTACTGAGTCCAAATCGAGTCTGGGTTCAAAACAGACTCGATTCTATATAATCTTACATAAATTAAGTCTTTAATTAAAAATTCTGTCAAGAAAAACAATTGTCGGCTTGTTTTAGTTTTAACAACTGCATTCCAAATGGATCATTGTCGCGGTATAACTGGACTCATTAACGAAATGCTGAAATGTGATTTCTAAGTAGCATTAAGTCTGCAGTTTAAGAAATAGGAAAGAATATTTCAAAGACAATCAAAGGTTTTTTTTAATGAAATGTATAAAATGAGGGAACGTTTATTTGTATAGCAGCTGTCATGGGCTTCATAGCACAAAACAAGGGAAAGGTTAAGAACATTAAAATGCTCAATAAAATCACTTTAACACATATTCAGCTCCTGAGAATCTCTTAATCAACATATGATCTCCATTAAGTGGTTTAGGAGGTGAACATAACGTGAGGGTGACAGTTCACTCGCACAGGGCTGTCTCTCTGTCTACTTGTATCGTTAGCTAACAACAGTCATTTGAACGCTTCAGCCACACGCAGGCAGGTCCGTGTCATCAACTCAGCGCAGGTTCGAGTAGTGTCATGCGGCTTGTTTTCACCGCTAGCTAACACTGAACCTGCAGCAGCGATGGTTTACGTGTTAAACTTTCTCGTGCTTCGGCTGAAAGTGTCAGTTAAATCACGAATCAGCCCCGCAGACACACAAACTCACACACACACAAATAGCCAGCGAAGCACGTTTGGTGTTAGCCGTGCTCCGCGGACCGTTAGCTAAGTGCTAACGCTAACAGGGTGAAGCTAGCGGCAGATGTAGTTACCTCTCTTCCTCTCGCGCTTCACTTGCAGCTGTTTCTTCTTCTGCTTGTTGCTAAATGGCTTTTTTCGGGGCATATTTGAAAAATAAAACTACCTGTTTAATATACACGTATACTTCTCTCTGAACTGAGTGACGCTACCTATAGCTTCGCGCTGACGTTATTTACATGGGTGAAGTTTCTCGACTCCTACACTTTCCAGTGACGCCATATCCACTGCAGAGAATGGTGGGCGACACCAAAGTGAAGCGTCTCCGACCCCGTACTCATTCGACTCATTCTGGCTTTTTTTGAATCCTCCCTGTGTGTAACGAAGCTTTTTTTAAGAGTTAAATAGCTTCACCTCGAGTGTCACTACAAAAATGTACTGTGCACACGTCCTATTTATCTAACAGTACACCCCCCCCCCCTACTCTCTGGTGGTACGGACCACTTTTGTAAACACCTCACACATTCGCACATTCCTGTACAGCAGACAGGCTGAAGGGCAGAGATACACCTGAGCACCAAGGTGTCAAATATATGTGAAAGATCATTTTAGTTCTACTTTGCAATACAACCCACTCGCCGCCAGTGTTGTGTATGAACGAATGCTAAAGAACGCGTTCATTGAACACGTTCACTTTTATGAGAACGATGAACTGAACGCAACTCAATGACAAATAATGAATTTAATAGATGAACACGTTCATATTGTAGCGTCCACGCGTATAGACGACAGGAAACTTCTCTCTTTATGTGTAACTTTATTAAAGTCCACCAAACACTACACACTTCTTGTTCGTAACTTCCGACACTCCTTCCCCAAAAATGTTTGTACTGTAAACAGATGCACACACAGGCAGACAGTGACTCTTGTATGTGCAATCACCCTTAAATATTTAAACTCATATTTATCCATCAATCAAAAGCACCTTTTTAAATCTACATGCTTTTTTTTCTTGTTTGAGATGCTATTGTTTTGTTTTTTTTCGGGCCTGAGACTCTTATAAAAAATTTGCAGAAATTAAAAAGTGGTGAAAATTTACTTTTCATTTATTTTCTGTTATATATTTTTAATTTTTTTATTTACCTCCTGCGCAGAAGTGAACTGCGCAAGATTCATTTTTTTTTTATTTATGTCTGTAAAGTTACATAGTGTAAGCTATTGGGAGTTAATTTACAAAGTGTCTGATATTGGTAGTTGAAGTCCTGCCAATGTTAGAGGTTCAGTATCTTGGAAAGGACACTTGGCAAGATGCAGTGGCGGAAGAGTGGGGATTGAACCTTCTTGTTGGAAAACGACCACCCTACCAACTAGGCCACGCCGCACTATAAACATTAAGGATTGGATTACCTTATAATTCCCATGAGAAACTAAGCACAGGAAGAAGATGGAAAAATGATTGTGTGTGTGTGTCTTTGTCATTCTATGCTGCTTTTGATACACATTTCAGAGAAAACCATTGTATTTTCTACTTTACTACATATATTGACAGCCTTAATTATTCGTATGTATTTCCTGCTTCTGCTTAGTTTTTAGATGCTGGCGTTCTTTGCTGGTGTACCTCATGTTTTGTAATGACCATAAAACTAGAGCTTTGGGAAACTGGGATTGGGATTTTTCTAATATTTCACCCTTGTTTGCTTGTTTGTAAGCAAATAATACCAACAGGATTACCACAGTACTTGGTGGAAGGATGAGGTATGGGTCAGGGAAGAAGCCATTCAATCGTATGAGTCTTATCTTGTTGAGTGCAGATCCAAATAAAAAATTTGGATCTAGTGAATTAAAATGTTGGCTCATTTTTATATGCAGATTAGCAATACAACAGATGTGTCAGGAACGAAAAAGATAATTTGATGAGTCGGAACCAGGGTGCAAACAACAAGACAGATAAAGTCAAAGATGTGGGTGTAAATGCATGACAGTAACAATTGTATACTGCAGCAAACTGGGACAGAAGAAAACAAATATGCTGATGAGAAAATTTCAGAGGGTTTATTGTATTAAAAGCAGAAAATCCCCATAAACTTCAGATGTGTCAGTATGTCTATAAAGAAGTATTATAAATGTTATTGTGGTAGTATAATAGCAAGTACACATGTTTGTAACATAACTTTTAGGACATACACACAAAGCAGTACAATAGGATAACATGAAACGTGAACTGGCGCATTGCTCCCCTGAATGTCATGTGAAGGCCTGCCAGTAGGTCTGAAAAGGTTCAATGGATTTAATCCCAGAATCAATATTTATAAACTGGTAGTGTGTATATATATACATACACATGATTGATATCTTCTTTCCTTAAAAAGAAATAACCTCTAAATCCCTTTTCAGGTCACACAGAGTAAAAACTGTAAGGACTGTATGAAAGTATAAAAATTTACTTTCACAGTTAACTGCCAGTTTCATCAACAGAGAGACCATAAACTGCTATGGCCAAAGCTGTGTTTGTAGGGAAGAGCAGGAGGTGATAAAACAACAGAGGAACTGTTTCTTTGACTCCCTTCCTATTGTAAAACCATCACTGTGATGGACTGAATCATACTTTATTGCAGCTTTTACATGCACTTTATACTAAGACAGGGCGGCTAAGCAAAATGAAAACAAATCAATCAAGGCAGAAAGAAAATAAGAGACAAACTAAAAAAATAAATCAAAATTATAGCCTCCCGTATTCTGTGTCCCAATTATAATGTGTCCTGTCTGCCTTAAGCCATCTTTCAGGCACAGTCACATGACCAAAAGTTCTTGTTTCATCTTAGTATTGCTTTGATCCTTTGACTCGCCATCCTCCATTTCTTGCATTTTTGAATCATTCTAATTTCCACATCTCCCACACTCCCTTGTTTCATCACCTCTAAGAGTTGAGGTGCTCTACTTGAATGGTGGATGCTGACACAGTGAGACATAAGTCCTTGTGAGAAGTAATGTCAGCCACGCTGACTGGTTTGTACTGGAGGTCACTGGCAGACACTGTCTTATACTGGTGAAGGTCAAACGGACAGGGGATGTTTTCTGTCTGAGGGTAGTTACTCTGGCTCAGTCCCTGCTGGCCTCCACCCGCTCTTCCGCTTCCAGCTCCCCCAGAGCGGCTCGATCCCCCATCTGCGCTGTCTACCCGACTCTGAGCTCCAGCCTGGCCCTGGTTCTGGTTCTGTTGTGCCGACTGTGCTGCCACGACTGCCGATGCGGTCAACTGGTCCGGGTTGTGTTTCTCCATGTGTTTCACCAGATACGTCTCCTGAGATGAGGGGAGGAGAGGTAGAGGAGAAACAGTGTACACATGACTACACAGTGTAAAGTAGCTGCCAGGTGTCTGATGCCAGTGACAGGATTCATAGTGTTTCATGTAGAAATTATCTTCAGAAAGGTGTCTTACTGAGGTATAAGTGCGGTTGCAGAGACCACAGGAGTAGATCCGGGCGTGTTTGACAGTGTGTGTGGACATGTGCACCTCCAGGCTCGCCGCATCTATGTATCCTTTATTGCAGTTGGTGCATTTGTAGGGCTTGTCTTTGTTGTGCTGACGTCGGTGGGACTGAGAAACAAATTGTATGAAATAGTGTCATAGTCACAGTTAAGTCTCCAGGGAATAACAGACATGGCGTGGAGTGCTTGACCAGACACCTAAAATCTTTCACACCTGTAAATTTGAGAGTTGCGTGAAGGACTTCTCACAGCCTGGTTGAGTGCACTTGTACGGTCGATCTCCGGTGTGAATCCTGTACGTAAAAGACAAACAAACAAATACTTGTATGTGCACCGACTCCTATCGCTTAACGGGTGATCACAACAGACATGAAGAGACACTTGAGAAACCCAAGAGCAGTGATTGACCTACCTGTTGTGTTGCTGAAGGTGACTGAGCTGTCTGAAGCACTTTTGACAGAAGGAGCAGGTGTAGGGTTTCACTCCGGTGTGGATACGGATGTGCTGGGCCAGGTAGCTAGAGTTGGCAAAAGACTTGGTACAATGGTGACACTTGTGAGGCTTTGACTCTGTGTGATTCCTGATGAGGGCAGACAGAGAGAGGAAACATAGGATTATCAGGGCAGATTGAGGGAAAGAAAACAACACATGATAATCTGGACAGATTCTGCTCTCATACGTTTCTAAAAACCGTTCATGACATACATCCCTGACAAAGGAAAGTATCTAAAAACATGTTTGGACACTTTGTAAACACATCAGTAAAATAAAATATAAATAAATATACGATAACAAACATCCGACTAGATCTACAAAATGTAACTCCTATACTTCAGGACCAGCTTTTTAGAATTAGTTATTTAAAATGTAAAAGGCGCTTTCTATTAAAAATACATTTACAGAAGATGCTACATTTAGAATTTATTTTGATTTATTAATTTGAATTCATGAATGAAAATCAACATGCCTCCAGAAATGAAAACTGATTCAAGGACACCACAAACAAAGCAACAGCATGAAAGCAGAGCATGGCAGCAAAGGATTTCTACTGAGCATCGTGATTCAATGGAGAAAGTCAGAAAAAGCCGACATGATGGATTTCATGGGAAAGCTCAATGGAACTAAGTCTGCATCAAAGTTTTCATCTCAGCATGTATTTCTAAATGTGTACGTGTGTGTTTTTGTGGAAGAAGCACTGGCAGAGGAAATGACAGAACATGCAGAGAGAAGGCAAAGGTGTAAAGAGCAAAAACTGCACAAAAGGCACGAATTGTACACACACACACACACACAAATGAAAAAGTAAAGAACAGGTCAAATATTCTCATTGTTTCAATTCGTATAAGAGTGCCATGCATTTTTAATGGCCATTTTGATTAGTGTATAAATTATGAAAAATCTTTTTATGGATGAAGCCCGACTTGAAAAGGTGCGATTTGAATTCTAATTTCGCGAAAAGGTCACTTCTGGTTGGAAGTGGAAGCATGCGAGCCAATATCTACATGGCAGTGTAATATGCATCTGCACACCACTCGGCTCTCTTCCCCAGGAGGAAGGAGAAGACACGAGTGTGGGCTTCAAGAAGGAATTTGGCAGGACAAGTTAAGACGACAGGGAATATGGTAAGGGATTGGTAACAGGGGGGAAAAAAAGGCGGGGGAGGTTGGGGGGGGGTCTGCAGTACCGTGTGTGCTGCTGTAAATGACTGAGCTGCCTGAAAGATTTCTGGCAGTAGGAGCAGGTGTAAGGCTTGGCCCCGCTGTGGATGCGGATGTGCTGGGCCAGGTAGCTGGAGTTGGCGAATGACTTGGCGCAGTGAGGACACTTGTGAGGTTTGGCCTCTGTGTGCGACTTGGAGTGGATCTGCATATCAGACTTACTGAAGAAGGTCGCCGCACACATCCGGCACCTACAGGCGGAGAGACACAGAAATGGGGGGGAAGGGGCGGGATGGAAGAACAAGAGGGGAAGAGAAAGGAAAAATATACAAAAAAAAAGGGAGATACAAGAAAACAAAGGGAAGATGAGAGGAGGGGAAAAGTAAGGAAAAGTAAGGAGGGGGCGACGGAAGGAGAGAGGGCAATGGTGGACAGAGAGAGGTGAGACAAAAACAAAAAGGAGAGAAAAAATGAGTAAGAGAAAGAAATCGATGGAGACAGAATTCGACTCGGTCAAACGTAAGGGACACATAAACACAGGGAAAGATGTCAGGGGAGATATCAGTGAAAATTGAGGAGGGAAAGGTACGTATATAATATATAAAGTGAAAGAGCAGGACACAAGAGTGCGCCGGAGATCACAACTGACAGAGCATGCTGTGTAAAGACAAAGAGGACAGCAGAGAGCAGGTTCATGACCAGTGTGCGCAACAGAGCATCTACGTAGCACTGACGTATTTGTACCACAAATACATCAAGAGAAGAAATTTACTGTCCACTACGAAGCAGGCATGTTCTGCCACAACATGCAGTGAGGTGTGTTTAGAAGAGGTGTCTGGGTGTGTGACAGATGCTTCTATCCAGCAGCGCCAAGTTCACTTATAAAAGCACAACCACTCTATGCTGATTTCGACAGAACACAGAAGAACAGGTGTGCTTGCATTCCACAGCTAGAGCAAGGAGAAACAGGGATAAACAGCGGCTGTTGCTTTTATGTTTCGCAACTCGTACCTGTAAGTCTTAGCGCTGTCCTTCGGGCCCTGGTAATCGTCTTCATTTGATAGGTCGTATGGGTCTCCACTGTGATGCTGCAAAGATGCCACCTAATAAGAAAAATAAATAATTAATAAAAAGGCTCACTTATCCGATTACAATATGCTAAACTTTATGTCTGTGGCACTTTTAAAAACACAGTTACAAAATGCCTCACAATATGCAAGACAGTACAATAAATAAAAAGTCCAGATAAAATCAATGGATTGGATTGTGACAATTCAAATCCTCTTATGACTTTATCAGTTCAGTATATCTCAGATTTACATCTCTTATTTTCCTACCTGGCCACCAGCTGTGAGATGTGCCAGTACAAGGGTTTCGTTTCCAGGGCCGAGCCGGGACAGCGTCGTCACCTTCTTCTTCCTGCCTCGTTTCGAGGGCGCTGGCATCACAACCACATGGGACATCCCGTCCCCTTCTTTTTTGTCTACGACAAGATCAAAAGCGGGAACGTTACGATAAAATATTCTTACTAAAAATAGACTTGCATCACAGAGAGTCTCAATCATTTACTACTGATCTGCTGCTTTTGTTCTTTAAACTGACAATTACTCGGTAAAGGCATGTAAAAGAGAAGCTCAAAATGTGGCTTCCTAGAACAGATACGTTATTGGCAACCTTTAACATCACGTCTATTATATGGACAATTTTTGGTTTTACTTTAAAGGATAGAAACACAAGTTACCAACAGCCTGGATGAGAAAGTATAAGCTGCTCATACTGTGGTACTTTTGCTTCAATATGTGCTTTGAACTCAAATGCAATTCAATTTATTTTAATGACTTCTCACAGCTCTGAAGAAAAACATTTGCTCAATGAAATTTATCGGCCCAATTTTCTGGTCCCGTGTATAAAGAGAAAGTGAAAGGAAATTATCTATTGTGAAGAAAATGTGAGCTTATGCAAGGTTTTATTTATTCTGTTGAAAGCTCTATTAAGGTTTTCACTATTCTCTGCATAACCTGCATCTTACCTACATTTTTAACATTTATATACATGTGTGCCATTATGTGTAGCTCACCTGTAGAATGGAGTGCAGACACGATCATGGTTGTTGCCTGATGACCGGAGACAAACGACTGGGACGAGGTGGGAGAGACCAGCGTTCCCTGAGGAGTCGTGATGACTAGACCCGCTGTGTAGAAAGAAATAATTACACTTTACCACAGGAGCATGCAGACAGCGCTGCATCCAACAATTCAGAGATGATAATTGTGGAGAATTTTCTTTCTTGGTGTAGAGTTTGAGATCAACATGTCCTTAAAGTTCAGGAATCTCAAGAATTCAGTTTAAAGAGGTATTAGCGACAGGTAATGTGCCTGAGTGGTCGATAAATGGAAGTAAAGTTCTGCTACGTTATTTGAGGGAAGCCCTGAGGATGTAGCCCAAGCTGACACAAACAGAAGTTCATCCTACAGACAACAGTGCTTTCAGCCCACAGTGCTGCTTGGAGGTTCCATGTAGCACACATTTAAAGTTGTACTCATCAAATAAATCCTTGTTTCAGATTAGGATTCTGAATTCAACTTGGTTAGGATCAAACACGGAATAACAAGCGAGCCAGAGGTTTCTCTGAGCAGTCGGGGACTCACCTGCTGTCATGATGCCCGTGGAGGGGACCGGCAGCACTGTGATGTTCTGGGTGGTGTGAGGAGGGTGGAGGTGAGCCACACTACCAAGCTGCCCTCCTCCATCTGTCTTGGTCCCACTAGTGGGGAAGGTAAGAAGAGCTGTCTGGTAGTGGGATGCCGATGAAGGAGGGAAAGAAGCATTCTTTTCCTGCTGCTCCTTCACCTTGTTCAGGAACATGGCATTTTCAATCTTTCAAAAGGGAGGGAGGAGATTTTGATTAGACATTGATTTGACCTCGCCGGACTCCTGGAGTGGTGTAGTGATGGCAATGTTGTTTCAAAAGACACTTGGTCCAGCTGGCTACTGAAGTTCTGCAAAAGGTTTGAAGGTGGAGGATTTGTGTGTTGCCCAGTCTCACCTGTCCTGGCACGGTGGGGATGGGAGACCAGAAATATGACGAATTAAAATGAGAATCTTCCATCATTTCTGCAATAACACAAGAAGAGCACAAATGAATAACTTGGCTGACTTGACAGAAATGCCAGCCCTAAAAAGCACACAACCAACAGGCCACAGCAAAAAGCAATTAAAGCCCCAATCGATCTGTAAACAGGAGAGAAATATAACAGAGCCTGACTTTATGACTATTTAGAAATGTTGGACTTTATGGTGCTGATGTGGTGGACAGCAATATTAGAAAAACCTTTTGGTATAAGGCAACACAACTCAACAGGGGCACAAACTATAGCTGCAAAAAGGACCTTGAAGTTGAATCAGGGTGTCTGTAAAACATAAACTGAGGTTTAGTTTTACTGCAGAGCTGTGGTATCGACTGCGTTAGCTTTAGCTAGGTGATCCTAAAAATCCAGCGACATAATATAACATTACTACCCAAATGATTTAGAAATAATAATAAATACTCAAGTGGGCTGTTCCTCTGCAGTCTCAGAGAGTCTGCTGATGTCCCACACCTGCAGGCGTATGCTAAATGTTCTTTATCCCTTATGATCAAAATACCAGCAGGAATAATGAAAGTTGTGTTTTAATATAAGACCCCTCTTTATGATTCAAGGTAATAGGTAATATCAGGCAATATGAGGATGGGAGCTGCCTCAAGGCCTCGAAGGATATTCAGTGGTTATTGCACTTTGTTGGTGCATACTCAGAATTACAATAGGCCCTTTTCACAAGTCATGACTGGTGGGGGGTGATCAACCTGGAAAAGGATCCTGCAAATGAAGCCGCTGTTGACATCTGCGATTTCACTACCATGACATGTAAAAAAAAAATACATTTTGTAAATCAGATGTCAAAAATCGAATTGATACACAGTTTGCCCAAATCATAGCGTGGCTCTGGGGCCCATGCTGCCCTGTTGGATCCCACTGGAAGATTCAGATATAAAAACCAGAGATAAACAGAGGTAGACTGATTGATAAGATTTAATAACTGATAAGGCATGATCAAAGGAGAGAGATCAAATCATGTGGATCTTTATCTATTTTAATCTCATTAAATGCTTCTTTTTTGGTATTCTGTTATGTTGCTTTTATAATTTGTCCTACACACAAAACGGGCCTAAAACACAGAAACAGCTTGTTGGTCCCTGAGGATCGGCTTATAATCGTTCTAAAGCAGTATCTCACTACCAGGATATTAATAAATCATCAGTAGAGATCCTGCACCCGGATTATTTGTACCATCGTTTGTGGTCAATTTCCATTTCTGTGCATCCCCTGGTTTTGTGGTTTTGAGCGCGGACTCACAATGATCAAATAATGTTGTGTTATTTACATCCGGCCCAGCTACGTAGCTCTTAGCAACACACACGAACAAAACGTGTGTAACTTTGACTAAACAGCAGGCAATCAGACACATGTTTTCAGTGCAGCTCCACAGCAGGACTCCATTTCTGCTGCTCGCATGTTGTGGTTAATCAGGCCCGATCATCACAGTTAGCAGGCAGCTCAGCGTGTGTGTGTGTGTGTGTGAGTGTCTGCGTGTGTGCGTAAGTGTGTGTCGAGAAAAATAACCAGAGGGAAAAAAAAACATCGGACCAAAAAAACCGAAGCGAAGATAGAAAAAAAAAGCCCGCAGACCATCCTCACACACTTCCGGCTGTAGAGACGGAGAGAGGCGGCAGCAGAGTGGCTCGAATGCGCCTGAAAGAAGACAAGTAAGTGCGGGGAGGATGGCGGCGTTTACCGGAACCGATGAGTCTCTCTCCCCGCCCGGAACTCCTGTGCGCCGGGACGCGTCGGACCCGGTTTCCTTACGTCTCCAAATTCCTGCAAAGCGATCAAGTTTTTTTTATTTTTTTACCCCCTCTTGGTTTTTTTTTTTTCTCCTCCGGTCAGCGGCCTCGTCTGAGCTTCACTTCCTCCGGATAAGGTCGTCAGACAAAAGGAGGCTCTGCTGTGACGCCACTTCCGGTAGCCGATCGTTTTTTCGTTAAATAATGTGTGAAATCAATGTGACTCGTGTCTCTGTCAGCTGATCGGAGCGGGAACAACTGCCCAGATGTGACCGGAAGTGTTTGTTCGTGTTGTTTGTGTTTTTCTTTGGAACGTTTCAGCTTCAAGGTGTGATGGGAGAAAGCGACGATGCCTTCACGTGCTGTAGGAAATAACACAGACCCCGTTCACACCTGGTGTTCCATCGCTGCCAATACATCCCATCACATAAATCTTACTCACTGACCTTTAAACTATGATTCACCAGATTAACCACTTGTTTATATTATTATATATTTGATATTTTCCTGCTGTTGCCAATCGCTGTCTTTTTTAATATCGTGTTATGTGTCATAATGGTGATAATGATTGTTTGAAATATATTTAAATTTGAATAAAATATGATAAGAGAGCCCCAAGTGTTCAGTTTGAAGATATTCAGATATTATGCAACTAATAATCAAATATGTTTTGACCTGCAGGTGTCTCTTGTGCTGAGGTACATGTTTTGACATGTGTAATAGCAAAATAAAATATGCATACATCAGATTACAAAGAAGAAGACAATCTTTCTTTTACTATATTTATCCATTAAACACTGATTCCTATCTGTGCAGTTCTAATGCTAATATTCAATGCGTTACACTGTATATATTCTGCTTAAACTGTACATATTATTTCCATTATACTTCTATTTTATATTTCCTTGCTCTTAAATTGCCTTTCTACTTATTTATAACTTTTACAAATATCTGCTTTATGACTGTTTTTATTGCTACTGGAAAACAGCAAATTTCCCCCTTGTGGGATGAATAAAGGATCATTTTATTTCATAGCTGACAAAATGTTATCCCGAAGTATATTATGTAATATGTTTAATGTAACTAATAAGAAATTCAATAAACCTTTAAAGCTCAGCTCATTTTAATGACATGCCATGTCTTCTTTTTGCAATTGCACACTTTGTAATTTCGATGGCCTTCAAATCTATTTTATAATACCACAGTTTATTCTCTTACGTTAATTATTCATTTATTCAGTCCACTTTTCTTTTTTTCATTAAATTATGAATATGTAATTTCGATTTAGTACCAACATTGATTAATATTGTTCGATCAGCAACATAATATATGTAATACATCTTACGCATTATAATACATCAGTTAGTGATATTTAACAAAAAAACATCCACATATTAGTCAGGCAAACAAGAAATGTGATGTGACCATGGTGGGTGAGAAATCATACTGGTATTTCTTCTGGATTTTTATAAAAACTTTATTCTGCACATTAATCAATCGTGTGAATGAAAATGTGGCCTGCAACAAACTTTCCACGATTGTGTGAAGTATAAATACACTTCCAACAACACCTTTTCTCCTTTTTAAGTTGTTACATGGTTTAAAGTAGCGCTAAGTCTACCCAAAGAAAAAGTTATCGGTTTGATTTGACACTCAAGTCGCATTTACGACGTGGAAGTTAACAATTACGAGCTGACAGAGTGGCAGTTGAAGGCATCGCGGCTGCACAGTTTGTGCCCTCCAGTGATCAACGCACGAGCCAGACTCACTTTCAGGTCCTGACTTGTAAATAAAAAACAAACCACAACCTCTCCCCAACTCACACATGTCCCGGTAATTAAACTCGAACTATTTACAGTTATATCTAATAGAAACACGTTTTTCAAGGCAATACCTCAAGTGACCACACGGTGGCGGTGTAAAGACAGTTATACACGTCTAACGTATCGTCAACATCCGGCGACACGTCCTCCTCACACACCGCCGAGGATCTGTGTGATACATTGGACTCATTTACCCTTTTTTATTTATTATTTAGTTAAACCGTCATGTTTATTTGACGCCGAGGCTCGGGTCATTTCAGTTGAACACGTAGGTTCTCGCCTGTGGAGAAGCTCAGATGGGGGAAGTGAGGAAGCTGCAGAAGAAGTTGAGACAGATTGAGAATCTGGAAATAAAGATCAGTCTCAGCCCAGAGGAGAGAATCAAGGTACAGGGTCAACTTCTTCTTCTCGTGTCGTTGACTGTGAGCAGCTGAGCAGATCCTGGACATGTAACAACAGGTCACAGCTGCAGCTCACTACACAGACACAGTGCAAAACTTCAGAGAAGATCAAAGGAGAGTTTCATAATTCAAACATCTGACGTGGTTTATAATATTTATGTGCAGAGTAGCTAAGCTCACGTGATCACATAAAGCTGATGTGTATGCAGATATCTTACAACGAGGCTTCTTACTCGCTATAACAGTGTTAATATCATCAGAAGAATGACGTGTGATCTAATCAAGAGGCAGGAATTTGAAATAATTTGCCTGAAGAAGTGAGAAGATCAGATTCTCACAACTTGAGAAAAGTGGGTCAGAAAAGAAAAGAATCAGCGGGAACTTCAGGAAAGCTCCAGTGTGTTTAAAAGCAGAATCTCAATATTGAGTTGATTTCTTCACCAAACAGGAAAGGGGTTTCCTACACGTCAGGCTCAGGAGAATGTGGCAGAGATGGTTAATGGTTAACTTAGTATATGACGAAATAAGAATGAAGTCATGAATAATAAATAAGGTCACATTGAACAATATTCACAACGGATTATCTTCTCATCAAGAAGTCTAAATCAAGGGTTTACACTGCCATTAAGTTGGAGACTCACAAAGAGTGGTAGAAATTACCAGAGAATACTTTATAATACTGTAATCAAGTACATGTACTGTCAAGTATAATTGTGTGGTACTTTACCTGAGTATTTTCATTTGATGCCTCTTTTGTTTAGAGGGAAACTTTGCACTTATTTCTCTACAATATTAAACTGAACACTGTAGCTACTTGTGACTTTCCAGATTAGGATTTTTAAATTTAAATGTGATTAATCCCAGTGTAATGATGCATTAATACAGATAACGTTAGCTGTAATTAGCTCAGACCAACCTGAGGTGCCACAATTATGCATCAATATTGATAATTGAATAATGTTTTAACCACGGACAGGGGTTCAAATTTATACTTTTACTTTGGATGTTTGCTTTTAAAACCAAATTTGCTGCCAATAATACGTATGTACTTTTATTTTGCAACATGTAAATATTAAATACTTCTGCCACCATCGCTGCTGATGGGAAAATCAAAGCCAAACCAAATCCTGTATGGGTGAATCCCGCCAAACATCTGATCGTCAGGATCAAAAGACACCTCCTTCTTAGTAAATGTCCAAATTCTATGAAAACGCCACAATCACAGCCTCTGTTAAAAATTTGTAATTTCTCAGTCCCAGCTAACAGAAGCCTGATGACACGAGCTGGGTTATTTTACTGAGGTTTTAAACACATCACACATTTGTTTTCACAGTCGGAGTAAAGTGAGTAAACACTGTGCGAGTGGCGGTGCGCTCCCTTCGCACAACAGCCGTTTCATATCAGGCTAACATGCCTAATTCACTCATTCATGCATATTTCATCAGTCAGGAGCACGGCGCATGCTGCCAGTTGCGGTCTAATAACTATCAAGACAAGCCAAGTGTGTTGGTTGAGCACATAAGCAACTTGTGGAATGAGCAGCTTGGTTCACAACCAATCTCGTGCCTCCTTCCCTCTCAGATCTCCAGGAAGGCGGAGCTGCGTTCCAGATTGGCTGAGCTTCAGCTGCAGCTTTCTGGCCCGCAGCAAACTCCGGGGACTGTGGGAGACGGAAAAAAGGAGAAGATGAAAAGACAAGTGTAAGGAAGTGAGGGAGCGGTACCGGGGGGGGGTGCGTGGGGTGTGTGTGTGGGGGTTGGGAGCATAATTCTTCAAAAGCAACAACATTCACTTTGAAGCTTTTGATGTTTTTGTATGTCTTTCCCGAACACACTGGAGGTCAAATACTGTCACGCTTTAAGGAATTGGCAACTGTCTACAATTCCTAATGTGCCATGTAAACATCACTCGGGATGTCGTCCTCTCTGTTAAAGACACTCGAGGCCTTTGTGCAGATGACTGAAACCAGTGTGGATGTTTGTTCTCTCCTATAGAGACTCAGAGCTCCTTAAGAAATGCTGCTTTTGTCTGTGTGGGTCTTGGGGATCCTCCACAGGTTTGCTCCCTGTCAAGGAGGACGCTGTGTGCACTTTTTTTGCATCCTGATTCCTCATTCAGCTTTTTCCTCTGCACACTGGCTCAGGGAGGATGCTCCTGGGGCCCTTCCATCACAAACGCCTCCAGCCTCCAAGATGCCGAAGGGAGAAGAGCGGCCCAGAGCTCAGACAACGCCATCACCTGCTGCCAGGCCAGGAGCGGAGACGGGCAGAGGACGGGAGAAGCCGGCGCCGGCCGAGGTGTCCGGAGGCTGTCCGGACTTTGACGAGGAGCAGCACCGGCGGCAGGAAGGTGGAATAATTAAGAAACACGGCTGAAGGGATCGTCATTAGGGTTGATCCCAGGCAGGGATGAAAGTACCACGCGATGCCTTAATTTGCAATTAACATCTAAAATCAGATTACACATGTTTGCCCTGAGGAGTCCTAACAATCCCACGTGGGCTACAAGTATGAAAAAAAACCAAAAGGTGTCTTTTACTTCCCTGAAGACGGGAGAACGTTTTGCAATCCTTGGAGCTAAACGAGCTCCACACGTTGCAGGGGCAGACTAATCCATATTGAAGAGCTGTGTAGGGTAACAAGCCGGGGTGCTGGTGAGTCAACATTGCTAATTGCATAAATCATTTCTTTGCACAGAAGCGGAATTCGCATCCCTCAAAGCCTCCTGGGAGAAGTCCAGGTTTCGCCTGAGGCTGCTGGAGGGTCACAACGACATCGTCACCTGCGTGGCTGCGGTTGACAACCTGGTGGTTTCTGGGAGGTAAAGAGAGGCGCTCATTTGCATAATGGATGTGCAAAGTGAACATTTCAACCTAATTCATCCCTTTAGACGCTGCCGCTCCTTTTCCCTCGCCGTCTGACACGTGTTTGTTTTTTCTTCCTCCGCCTCAAACGCTCGGGCTCAATCCTCCTGTGGTTCATGTCAAACGCCTTTTAACTTTGCTTGTTTTTTATTGCCTCCCCTCACCTGCTCTTTACTCCCCTTCTATCTCCCCACATCTCCTCTCTCTCTCGCTCTCTCGCTCTGTCCATCTGTCTGCCCCCCCCCCGCAGCCGAGACACCACGGTGAAGGTGTGGCACGTTCCCACGGCAACAGAGCAGAAGAACCTTGGGGGCCACACTGGTGGGGTTACCTGTCTGTCTGCACCTCCCCCTGAATACTGCAAGAGGCTAGGTGAGGACACACACACACACACACACAGACACAAACACACGCTTTGGTCCATGTGCGCTGACTAGAGCTGAGTAATGCCTGTGTCCCGCGGTCTGGTAATTATAGGAGCAGTTCATCAGATCAGGCCCAGTGAGCGATAACCTCACTAGACACTTGGGAAAGTTCACTGTCTGTCTGGAGCAGGCAGCCCTCCATCACCTGAGCTCCAGCGACCCCCCTGGTCCTCCTCCTAAACACGAGACCCCAACTTAAAACACAGAGTCTATAAATGATGCAGCTCAGAGGAACTATGTAAACGCGGCGCCCATTGACTAATTCTTTTCTCCTTTTCTAAATCACGTCTCCTCTCTCTCTGCGTCTTTCTTGCAAGCGGTGTCTTTTTTCATTTTGTGCATCATCATTTATTTACAGCTTCCTTCCTCAGCTTAATCTTTTTGTCCTCCTCCGTCTCCCTTTCTCTGATCCCTGTTCTCTCCTCCTCCTCCTCCTCCTCCTCTGCCTCCTCCCGCTCTTTTGTCTCTGTTTGCCCTCTCATCAGCCAGGTCTCTGGATTTGTCCGACAAGGAGAGGTTTATATTGAGTGGCTCGGCAGACTGCTACGTGAAGATCTGGGCCCTGAACATCGGTACACTCAACCACAGAACACAAACACACAGATATTGTACATTAAGGTGGAAGGTGCCTTAGGGCTCTGTCTGAAAAACCTGTGCTTGTGTGAGTGTGTGTGTCTGTGCGTTA
Source organism: Platichthys flesus (assembly GCF_949316205.1). Taxonomy (NCBI): domain Eukaryota; kingdom Metazoa; phylum Chordata; class Actinopteri; order Pleuronectiformes; family Pleuronectidae; genus Platichthys; species Platichthys flesus. The sequence continues at coordinate 18,325,362 of NC_084955.1, read as the reverse complement.
ATTTTGTATGCAATGTATCTCTGGCTGACCGGTGGGCTGTGACTTGTCAATTAAATTAGTATTTTCCTGTTACCTCCAGGGCAGTGTGTTAAGTCTATCTACACATTCAACGCTGTGACGGCGCTCTGCTTCGTGCCAGAGGGAGACGGCTACATCATCACCGGATCAGGTGTGTGTCTGTGTGGACACTATGGCGCATGTGGGAAAACTAACAGCTTGTGGCACAGTCGATTGAACAAGTGGCATTTGAAATTGTCCAATACCTTTGTGTTTGTGTTGGACATCGATCACCGTACATGTGCAGTCTGTTCTTTCAGCAGACACATGCATATTGGTATGAATGCATTATTTTATACTGGTGTGTGTGTGTCTTATATGCTTACTAATGGGTTGGCAGAGTCTGCCACAGTGGCATCATCTGCCAGTGAGTTAGTCAGTGTAGCGGAGGGCTATCAGGCTGAATCAGAGAGATGGAGGCACACAGTTTAGGCAGTCAGGCTCAGGTGGGTTGACCGTGACCAGCTATAATGACTGCCAGCCGCCTGTCGGCACATGTTAACCTCACACTCTGTCACCCTGCAGACGGGGGGAAAGTTCAAGCCTGGAGCTGGCACACTTTCGACAACTGCCAGTCAATCAACGCTCACCAGGAAGCAGTCACCTCCATCCAGGTGGGTGGGTCACTCACCCGCTGGCCGTGACACAGTGACACAGTCTGCCCTGAGGATGCTCAAGCTGTTTCCATTTTCCGCCTGTTTTTAGAACAAGATGTCTGACACAAAAACACCACTGTTTCTCTCTCTCTCTCTCCCTTTCTCTCTCTCTCTCTCCCTGTTAAAGCTGCTAAAGTAGCCTCAGAAGTCTTGGTTGTTAATTTGTGCAAAAGCCTCTGCTCAGGAAATCAGACGGCTACATTCCACACGCCTCCCCCCCCACACACGCTGTCCTTGTTTATTGCTTTCAAAAGGAAATCAAAGATATTTATTGAGATGTAAGCTCGGCCAGTTTTAGAGAGCACACTGTACAGATTCTGAGCAAAAAGCCTTTTTTTTTATTATGAATATCGAAATCCACAGCTGCATATTCAAATTTTTGGTTTTCAATTTGCAGTCATCAAAATATGCCTGAAGCACTAAAGCGAAGCGCATCATTGTTCTCCTCTCTGTTGTTTATCATGCAAAGCACACAATCCATTTAGAACCAACAGCACCACAGTAATGTACATTTTGAAAAATGTTCACACACTTCTTTTCTTTTTAGACACAAACATACACACACTCTTGTCTGTCTCTCACACACACACGCACACACTCACACACATGTGCACACACATAAAACTGGGTGAAGACTCACATCGCCATGACAACCGTGTCTCCCGTGCCCTCCACAGTCTCAGGGTCCGCTGGCGTTCAGCGGCTCGGCGGAGGGGGGGGTGTCTGTGTGGGAGAACCGGTGTTCGGATCGAGACCCCCTGAGGCTGCTGCACCACTGGAGCGGCCAGGTGACGGGCTGTGGGGGGGGGCCGGGTGGGCGTCTGACCCTCAGCCCGCGGGGAGACAGAGTGTTCCTGGCTTATGGTCAAGCCTGGCTCAAGATCCTGCACTGGAGGACTGGTGAGCTCTGGAATGACTGTGTGTGTGTGTGTGTGTGTGTGCATGTGCGTGTGCGCGTGTGCGTGTGCGTGTTAGATATGGAGCGAAATAAAGAAAAGGGAAAGTAGACGGAGGAACATTTGCATAATCCTTCCACCTAACATCTGTTCAATTATCACAGGAACAACATCCAGACTGACCAATCACAGCAGCATCGCCGGGGTAACAGATTGTGTCCACCAGCCAGGAGGCCTCCTAATTGGCTCCTGCTATGATCTGGCAAATGGAGAGAGCGGTCTCAATTGTGAGTCCCGGAGTAAACCGTGTGCAGCCACAAGTCGTTCACTTCACTCCAAAGCACAATGGAGGACTTCAGATCAAATCCAAACCACTTTGTTTTCCTTTGTTAACCTCCTTCGTCTCCTGCTCCCTCCTCAGTGTTCTCTCTGCCTCAGTGTCGCTACCTGGCCTCTCTGACCTGGCCCGACGCTCCCAGAATCCTCTGCTTCGCGGCGTGGGCCACGGGGAGCGGAGACCACCGGTGGGTCACGGGAGGTCGCGGCCTCATCGTTTGGGAGCAGCTCCCCAGCTCCGGGAAACAAAGGTGGGTGCGACTCCCGCCAACCCTGCTCAGGAAAGTTTAGCCTAACAAATGCTGAATAATATTCGGTATTTGAATATTCATTAGTTCTTGTGAGGTCAGTTGCTAATCCTGGAGCTACGCTGGGATTTAACAGAGCTTGACACACACTCCTGTTGATAATAGGTGTTTAATTAATTGTGGGTTTAAATGTTACAGGGGGGACGTCACGGTGAAGAGCGACAGTCGTTTGGACTCGTGCACGCTGGAATCAGAAGAAGAAACAGAAGATGATGAGGAGACTGATGGTAAGGACACACACACACACACGCGTGCAATTTCACACCTCCTCATTTCATTGACTCACACACTTGATGACTAACTGTGGAATCGCAGATTACACCATCATGTCAATTTGAGATGATGCATGTGGAGAAGAATCTGCCTGACCCTCCCCCCCCAACCTCCCTTGTCATCTGTAGATTACGAAGATGATGATGATGTTGATGTCAACAATGGAGGGGCAGACGGACAGTGTGATGGTGCGGAGGCTGGAGGGCTCGGTGCGTGGCTGCGCTGCGTCCTCCAGTGAGTCCTGGTTTCTCACACTGAGGACACCACGGCCTGCAGCCACGGAGAGGAAATGAGGGGGGGGGGGGGGGGGGGGTGACAGCGAAGGAGGGTGCAGGGGTGTGAAGTGTGACAGACTGAGTGTCGTGGGGGGGGGGGGGGGGGGAGCATATGGGTGGAGAGAAGTGTGTGTACATATGTGTGAGGGACAGATTGTTTTCTATGTAAATATTTGTTTTCCATGTACAATAAAGCCGTCCCGCTGTGACTCCGACCTCCACATTTGCATCTCTCGTTGTCTTTCTTCGATCTCGGCCTGACCAGCCCGTCACCCCCCGCTCCGCCGGTGCATCCTGTGTAAATGAATGGAAATTGAATTATATTCCTTCTTTATTCCCCTCGCTCCTCTCTCCTTCCTTCCTCCTCCTCCTCCTCTCTGCTGTCCGTACGTCTGTCTCTCTCTCGCTCTCTCTGGTGTCCTTGATGTTTTTTGTAAAAACATAATTGAAGAGGGGTTTTTTTTGTTTTTTTTTTAACCTCCCGCCTTCAAAAATCTGCTTATTAATGTCATTCTCAGTCTCATTTCTGTTTTGCTTTCGTCAGATTCATTTTCGGTTTCTCCGCGTCCATTTAATTGAACCCGTTTTTTTTTTCATATTATAAAAACACACATAATTAGCATTTAAATCTCTTTCCTACAGTCTCTTGCCCTCCCCGCACTGCTCTCTCTCCCCTCTTGTACTCTAGCAGACTCTACATGTCTCAGTCGCTAAGGCAACCGATGCTTTTTTTCCCTCCTCACTTGCTCTCTGTATCTCCCCCTTTCTCTCTGCCTCCCTCTCTCATTCCCTTTCTCCACTGACAGAGGTAGGCATGATGACCGATATGTGTTGGAGAGTGTGTGTCTGTGTGTGTGTCTGTCTCCCGGCGTTGCTTGTGTGTCGATGAGTGACATTTCTGTGGCATTTAGGCAGTTAGGTGCAGACGGGGAAGTTGCCTCTCTCTGCCCAAAGTGCCATAGAGAGTGCTGGCTCCGTGCACGACGCCTCTAATGATGATTAATGTGCCGTGCTCAGGTGTGTGCACTCTAAGTGTGTGTGAGGGAGCAGAACAGACAATGAACTTCAGGGTGTTTTTTTGCATGCAGATGTGGATCTGTGTGAACATGTGGCGCACAATTGACTGTTAAAATTTTAAAAGCCTGCTGTAGCCCGGGCGTGTGTTTGTTGTTGCTGAAAGCAGATGACAGCTTGGCTTTGTGAAAGTACCAGTGCTGGTGTCTATGTTTACATGCTTTTTATCTCAGTACATAAAAGATGGAGAGAGAGAGAGAGAGAGAGAGAAAACAAGCTGGACCCTCCCCCTTCTCTCCCTCTCTCTATCCCTCTCCTGCCCCTCTGTCTTATCTCACAGAGAGAGATGATCGGAGGAGCAGAGTCTCAGTGAACAGAGCGAAGCGATGGAGAGATGGTAAGATGAATAGTTTGTGAGGTGGAGGAGGGATGTGTGTGGTGCAGATGCATAAAATGTCATGGTGAGTGATGGCTGGCATGGGAATCAATGTCTGAGTGCTGGAGGTCATGCAGGGTGCCTGTGGACAGCACATTTTTTTCAGATAACTTCTCTGTCACTCCATCACCTCTCATCTCTTCTCGCCTTCATCTCTCTTCCAGCTCCATCTCTCCTGTCGCACGACTGACTGCCCTCGTCTCCCTCCTCCTGATTGGTCTGGTGACACAGCCCTCCACCTGTAACCGGGAGGACGCCGAGGGCGAGGAGCAGGTGGACGCCCTGCCGGTCCAGCTGTCCGTCACCGCCCAGGTCACACCCACGCCTCTGTGGGCGGTGGTCTGGGGTCCCACACAGCAGCTGGAGGACGAGACCTACCACTTCCTGTCGGGCCACCAAACTGACCCCCTGCAGCATCACGGGAGTCAACAGGAGACCGGCACCGCCCCGTCCGAGGCCTGGCCACATCCCGGTGCAAGCGTTCACCCCCGTGAGGAGACACCGCTGGGGTCCAGGGAGGAGGAGGAGGGAGGAAAGGATGGAGGGACGGAGGCGGAGGAGACGGAGCCTGAGGAAGGTGGGCATCAGGGGATGCACATGAAGGATTTTTAAATCAAGGTGGCCGTGAGCTGCAGTTCATATGAACACGCACACACACACACACACACACACACACACCAGGAGTCCTCCAGGGAATTAGCTGTCACCGGGTGAAGGCTGACACCCTGCTGAGTTTGTGGCAGGGAATGCCTAATAAAGTTCTCATCACTCACACGGAGGAACTGGCCGTCAAACTGCGAGATAGAGGGAAGACGTCATGGGATTTGTGTTATAGTCGGAGGCCAGAGCCGTGCACATCCAATTTCATGTTTCAGCTGGTTTCACCATATTTCTTCTTTTGTTCTGGATACAATTAGAAATGGTCACGGTTTGAGATTATTAATGTGTGTGTGTGTGTGTGTGTGTGTGTGTGTGTGTGTGTTACAGTGGACCCTCAGTTCTACGTCACCGTGACCATCTCCTCGCTGCTCATGCTGACGGCTGTCGTCATTATAGCCAAACTCTGGTAGGAACCAAAACTCTCCTCCCAAATCTTTTTGTGTGTGTGTGTGGGGGGGGGGGGGGGGGGGGGGGTGGGCAGCCCTCAACAAGTGTGAGTGCTCGGAGCAGGAAGAGGACAGGAAACACATCCTAGTTTCTTCTAGGGTAAAAGTTAGTGACAAGGTGCAGATCTGTGGGAGCTGCCTCCGTCAATATGGCGGCATTTTGTATCTCGGAATTCTCCCTTTTAAGATTAAAAGGATTAAGAGTTTGATCTGAAAATATTTTGCAGACCTCCTAGATTATGTTTGCTTGGAATGAGCTAAATTTTTAAATATAATAATAATTAAAACAGGATGTGTTGAGTTCAACTGTAGAAGGATTTTTCAGACGGGTTTCAAACTGAACACACAAATTAAAGCTTTTTCCAACTTCAGATTTCTTCTTTTAATTATTAGTTATTTAAAGTTTTTCAGACCTCTTAAAAAAATGATAAAAAAGAGAATTGTCCTTTTGTTGAGCGGTTTGTTAGAGAAGGAGAATCAGTGACGGAGAGGAATCAGAACTGGAGACTTAAGGAGAAGAGGGGACTCTAATGGGTCAAGATGAGAATGTACGGACTGGGCCACAGGTGCACGTTTGTCTTGTCTTGTCTGTTACTCATGATTACGACCACGGCTCCACCACATGTATATCCGCCCCCCCGAAGTGAGAGCTGAGTAATTGCTTACTAATGACTTGTGTGTTCCTGAAAGTCACAGTTGGCACAGATGTGTCATTTAGCGCCATTAGAGTGGCAACGATTAAACATTCAGTCCGGCCATTAGGACGGTGGCGGAAAAAAAACAACAGAAAAAACCCTGATCAGTTGTCTCACTGGTGTCAATGTGCTTCAACAGCCCGGCGGCCATTAAACCTCTCAGAGCATGTGAACATGGAGGGTTTTGGTTGGGGTTGGGGTTGGTGGGGGTGCCTCTGTACATGTTGCTGTAGCGCTTGTTGCACACATGGCCATTAGCTGGAAATGGTGGGGGGGGGGGGGGGGGGGGAGTCATCTCTGTGATGTAGTGGAGCACTTCCACGCTTTGCTGATCAAACCAATAACACCTGGTTTATTTAACCGCGGGGACTCTCTAGCAGTCTCATCCTGTATCTCACGCTCTCCTCGCCATTTATACTCCTATTACAACCCCCCGCCCCTCCTCCTCCCCCCACTGTATACCCCTTATCGACTCATCTCACCCACATTTCTGTTGTATCACACTTTGCCTGAGTCTGTATAATTTGTTCCCCCCCGATATCCCCCATTTTTCCACGCTCTCTCTTAATCTCAATTTTTTCTCCCACACTCCTCCATTATCTCCCTCCTCATCCTCCTCCTCCTCCTCCTTCCATGTAGGCCTCCTTCCTCTTCTTTTCTCACATTTTTCTTGATTTCTCTCTCGGTATACATCGTGTGTCCCCCCCCCCCCTCTCCTCCTCCTCCAGGTTCTCCACTCACTTCCAGTTATCTCCATCGCCTCGCTCTCTAACGCGGCCTGTCTTTGCACAGCCGGCGCTCCTCTTATCTCCCTCACCAGTCTCCTATCTCTCCCAGCGCCGCCAGTCCGGCTGCAGATCCGCAGATAATCCTCCAGCTTGCAGTGAGCCGATACACGATAACAGCCCCCCCTCCCCACCATTCTCTCTGTTCTTGAAACCGGCCTGCCACTGTTGTTTAGATTACTTACTTCACCAGGCCCCCGTGCCGATGGCCTCCTCCACAGAGGGCCTCACTAAAGTGAAAACTGTGGGGGACTCAGACTGGAGACATGGCAGCAGCTCGTCTCTATACACTGCCACGTGCTTCAGTGTCATAAATGTGTAAATAACGCCATGTGTTAGATGGGGGTGGGGGGTGGGGGGGGTGCAGATGGACCGAAGTCATAGCCTATAGTGGAAATTGGCCCCCGTCCACTTCATTATGAGTATAGAAGAGCGGCATATGTGCTCAGTGATTCTCCCGGCCCTAAAATCGACAGTGTGGCTATAATGTCATCAAGCGTGACTGTGCATGTGTGTGTTGTGTGTTTGTTTGTGTTGTGTGTTTGTGCGTTGGCTGTGTGTGTTCACGCTGCACAGGGTGTGTGTGGAGGCGAGCCAGGAGAGGACAGGTGTTACTGAGGGAGCACGAGGCGGCGGGAGCAGCTTTGTTGTGCATCTTAAGTATTCTTATGGGCCTCAACCCCTTGAAGTGAAGGCCCGCCGGCTCCCCGACGTGTCACCCGTTTGTCCACCGCCTCACCTTGTTGCATCCCTCCCTCCATCCTCCCCTTCCCTCGCTCCCCCCTCCCCCCTCTCCCCTCTGACAGTGTTTTAATGAGTCCGATGAGTGCACTAATTCTCTCTCACAGTGGCAGTGTAATGTGTTCGCTGATGCTAAATGGCTCGGCTGTTCTTGGTGCTCTCTCTCACTGTGTTCCTTCGTCTCTCTCTCTCTCTCATCTCTCTCTCCCCTTCTGTCTTTTGTCTTTCTGCTGTTTTTTTCTTCTTCTCTGTATCTGTTTCTCTGTGTGTCTTCTCTCATTTCATCCGCTCCCTCCGTCATTCCCTGCTGTTTCTCTCTAACCTTCTTTCACTTTAATCTTTCTTTCTTTGTCGTCTGATCGCTATTTATATTCCCCTCTCTTTTACCTTAATAATCTTTTTCTTTTCCCATCCCTCTTTTTCCTCTTGGGTCTCTCTCTTCCACCTCCATCCCTGTTCTTCATTCCTTCTTGCTATTCTTTCCTTTATCATCTATTTCTTTATTCCTCTTATTCCTAAATCCTAAATCCTAAAATTCAATTCCTCCCTCAATCCCCTTTCCTCACTCTTTTCTTTCTAACCTTCTTTATTTAATCTTTCTTTTTTGTCGTCTGATCTCTATTTATATTCCTGTCTCCATTACCTTAATAATCTTTTTCTTTTTCCATCCTTCCGGTTCCTCTTCTCTCTTTTCCCCCTCCACCTCTCTTCTTCACTCTCTCTTATATGTATATTCCACCCTCCATCCCCTCTCTCTCTCCCTTCTTTAACCTTTATCTCACCAACTTTCCTTTTGCCATCTGATCTCTATTTATATTTGTGTCTCTTTTACCTTCTTTTTAATTTCCCCATCCCTTTTTCCAATTTT